>NC_053027.1:150696334-150881507 GCF_003073215.2 Triticum urartu
GAATTCTGCAAATGAATGCAGACTATGAGAACCAAGGGATTCTCCCACGAACATGTACCTGTGACAGCATTAAGGTGTGAGGGAAGGGGAAGAGGTCGTATGCATTCTCAGAAGATTTTGAAGACAAATCAGTTTAGAAGACATTGACCTCATAGTGCAAAGACATTCACTCATAGATGGAGAGTTGGTTCCAGATTTGTACGAATCCACGAATAAGTACAAGTGAGGAATCTAACTACTTTGTGAGGCATAAGTGAACATACTAGGCATATTATGAGATGCAGTATGAAATAGATCCAACTTGTGTGAATAGAAACTGCTTGTGGTAGAAAGTGATGAATCTATAGGATCAAAGGGGCCGTAAAAAGGAAGTTTTATTTACCACATGAAGAACTGCTAGACGGAGTGGGAGAGGAGGCCGAGCAGTTCGATCGTCCATGCCCTAACTTGGCGATGGAGGACACCTACGGCGACGGCGGAGAAGATGATGTCCGCGGCCGGCGTGAAGACGACATCGGTGAGGTCGCGGCAGCTAACCGCTTCGTCGCCGGCGTCGTCGAGGGCTAGCGGTGGCGCTAGGGTTTGTGCGAGAGTGGAAGAAAGGATAATGACTGTGGTGAGGCGTGTACTTATAGGGATAGGGACGACACAGTGTTATTACACAGGTGCCCCTGACGATTCACATCTGAAGGACATGTGGCTATCATGCAACATATCAGAGGTTGTTCCATGTTCCCACGCACGCCTGGATTGTCGGGTGGTCGTTCCCACTTCTCCGGGTTTCAGGTGAAGGAATTAGCATTGAAAACGGACTTAATGTTTGTCTCTGTATCTTCTGCTGACAAGGATGCAGAGAAGACATTCGACAGTTTCAATAGAATGCATATGATTTGGACAGATAGAGTTTGAGATAGAAAGCATAGAGCGATTAGGGTCTGATCACATTCACTTAGTTCAAAAGATTCAGCAAGGAAGACATAGCTATAAGTGAATGCTGTAGAGGACAGAACACTAGTATGTATATATCAGAAGATAATCAAATCAACATAGTGAAGATAATCATGAATACAAGTTGAAATTTAGGACAAACCAAATGTGAAGACATAGCAAATGTAACGCCATGGGTAAAACACTTCAAACAGAAGAATTTGGTGGTGGCGTTACCCACCGTATAGGAAGTATTAGACCCAGACACGGCGCACAATTATCATGGTGCTCCGAAGTCAAATTCACCGTTAATGTATTCACACTCAGAACATAAGTCTTCATTGATTGAAGATATACTTTACTTCGTGTGTTGCACATCAAGTCATCAACATGCATAAGTGTTAGGATGTGTGCCTGATCATAGGAGATTTGAGGATTCCAAGATATTTAGATCACACCGTAACTTGCAAAACCTCTTCTCATCCAAGGGCTTGGTGAAGATATCTGCCAATTGCTCTTCAGTGTTGACGTGTATGATATCAATATCTTCCTTCATAACATGATCTCTGAGAAAGTGATGACGAATTTCAATGTGCTTTGTCTTCAAGTGCTGAACTGGGTTGTTGGCAATCTTGATGGCGCTTTCGTTGTCGCAGTAGAGTGGCACTTGCTTCAGGTGAATGCCATAGTCTTTGAGTGTTTGCTTCATCCATAGAAGCTGAGCGCAGCAAGATCCAGCAGCAATGTATTCAGATTCAGTGGTGGAGAGAGATACACAGTTCTGCTTCTTTGAAGACCAACATACAAATGATCGTCCCAGAAAATGACATGTGCCTAATGTAGACTTGCGATCCACCTTGTCACCAGCATAATCAGCATCCGAGAATCCAACTAGATCAAACTCTGAGCCCTTTGGGTACCATAATCCTAGTGTTGGGGTGTGAGCCAAATATCTGAGAATTCGCTTCACAGCTAAGTGATGCGATTCCTTTGGTGCCGCTTGGAACCAGGCACACATGCAAACACTAAGCATGATATCTGGCCTAGATGCACATAAATAAAGCAAGGAACCAATCACGGAGCGATATACCTTTTGATCGAACTCTTTACCATTGTCGTCGGGACCCAGATGATTTTTGGCTGGCATTGGCGTCGTGAAGCCTTTGCAATCTTGCATTCCAAATTTCTTCAGGCAATCTTTGAGGTATTTTTCTTGAGATATAAAGATGCCGTTGCGTTGCTGACGTATTTGAAGACCAAGGAAGAACTTCAGCTCATCCATCATGGACATCTGATATTGCTCTTGCATCATATATCCAAACTCGTCAGTGTATTTCTGATTGGTGCAGTCGAAGATAATGTCATCCACATATATTTGGCACACAAACAGTTCACCATCATATGTCTTCGTGAAGAGAGTGGGGTTGAGGGAACCAGGTTTGAAGCCTTTGCTCTTCAGGAAGTCTTTGAGTGTGTCATACTAAGCCTGGGAGGCTTGTTTGAGGCCATACAGTGCCTTGTTGAGCTTGTACACCATGTCAGGATGTTTTGGATCTTCAAAGCCAGGCGGTTGTGCAACATACACTTCTTCTTCAATCTTGCCATTGAGAAACGCGCTCTTCACATCCATTTGATACAGAAGAATGTTATGATGATTTGCATACGCCAACAGTATGCGTATGGCTTCAAGCCTAGCCACAGGAGAAAATGTTTCATCGAAGTCAATCCCTTCAACTTGAGTGTATCCTTGAGCAACGAGACGAGCTTTGTTTCTTACAACTTGACCATGCTCATCTTGCTTGTTGTGATATATCCATTTGGTGCCTATTATATTGTGCTTGCGAGGATCAGGACGCTTAACCAGTTCCCATACATTATTCAGCTCAAACTGTTGAAGCTCTTCTTGCATAGCTTGAATCCATTCAGGTTCCATGAAGGCTTCATCAACTTTCTTGGGTTCAGATATTGAGACAAATGCGAAGTGCCCACAGAAATTTGCTAGTTGTGTTGCCCTTGAACGAGTGAGTGGACCTGGTGCATTGATGCTATCAATTATTCTCTCAATTTGTACTTCATTTGCAACACGAGGATGTACAGGACGAAGATTTTGCTCTTGCTGATCAGTGTCATCGTTAGAAGGATTGTCTTCAGGCTGAGCATTGTCTTCAAGTTGAGCAGGTGCGGAGATGATAAGTTCCTCTTCAAGCTGAGCTTCATATGGTATGATTTCTCCAGTCCCCATAAGTTTGATTGATTCACTGGATGGAACTTCATCTAGCACATTTGGCAGGTGCTCTCTTTGCGAGCCGTTAGTCTCATCGAACCGCACATCCACAGTTTCAACCACTTTATAGTGAAAGAGGTTGAAGACTCTGTAGGAGTGCGAATCCTTTCCATATCCAAGCATAAAACCTTCATGTGCTTTTGGTGCAAATTTTGAAGTGTGATGTGGATCCTTGATCCAGCACCTGGCACCAAATACTCTGAAGTAACTGACATTTGGCTTCTTGCCAGTAAGGAGCTCATAGGATGTCTTGTTCAGAAGCTTGTGAAGATAAACACGGTTGATGACATGGCATGCAGTATCAATGGCTTCAGGCCAGAATTTTCTTGGAGTCTTGTATTCATCAAGCATCGTCCGAGCCATCTCAATAAGTGTTCTGTTCTTACGTTCGACGACGCCATTCTACTGTGGCATGTACAGAGTTGAGAATTCATGTGTGATGCCCAAAGTATCAAGATATGTATCTAGCCCAATGTTCTTCAATTCAGTGCCATTGTCACTTCTGATGAGCTTTATCTTGACGCCATAATTGTTCATGGCTCGATTGGTGAAGCGCCTGAAGACATCCTGCACTTCAGTCTTGTAGAGGATTATATGCACCCAAGTATATCTTGAATAATCATCAAAAATGACAAAGCCATAGAGACAAGCAGTAGTAGTAAGAGTTGAGTAATGAGTGGGACCGAAAAGATCCATGTGGAGCAGTTCGAAGGGTTGAGTCATTGTCATGATTGTCTTCGAGGGATGCTTGGCCCTTGTTATCTTTCCTGCTTCACAGACACCGCATAAGTGATCCTTCTTGAACTTGACGCCCTCGATGCCTATGACATGCTTCTTTCTTGCAAGAGTGTGCAAGTTCCTCATGCCAGCATGCTCTAGCCTCCGATGCCATAGCCAGCATTCTGAAGCTTTTGCTAGAAGACATACGGCAAGTTGTGGTCCTGCTGAGAAATCTACCACGTACGAATCATCTTTCCGATACCCTTCAAACACTAGAGACTTGTCAGATTCCATTAGAACAAGGCAACGATATTTTCCAAATATCACAATAATGTTTAAATCGCAAAGCATTGAGACAGACATTAAGTTGAAACCAAGGGATTCAACAAGCATGACTTTATCCATGTGTTGATCCTTTGAGATTGCAACTCTACCTAGACCCAATACCTTACTTTTACCAGTGTCAGCAAATGTGATGTGACTCTTGTCAGATGGACGTAAGGTTGAGTCCATAAGAAGGCTTCGCTTGCCAGTCATGTGATTAGTACACCCACTATCAATAATTCATTCTGAAGCAGCTGGTGTCGTACCCTACAGTGCAGTTAGGGGGATAGGCTTCACGAAGAGAATTGTGAAGCAAAAACATTTGACGGACAAGTGGATTATGAAATCTTAGATCAAGGTTAGGACTGATAGGGCAAGTAGCAAGCGACTCAGGAACAAAATACATAATAAGACCATTTGGGCATTTGATCTTGCGCCCTACAAGATGTTTAAGGTCCCCAGCAATAGCTTCAGACGATTTTGGTTTTTGGCTGGAGACCTTTCCCTGCAAAAGAGAGTTAAGCTTTCTTAGCCACCCACATCTTCAAGGGTGGATTTGAAGCAATGAGTCTAAGTGCAGCATCTGAGAACTTTGGCTTTGGAGCCCTAGCAAAAAATCATGCAGGTGGACAATAGTACTCATAAGAATAAGCAGAATAGTTCTTGGTCTTATGAACATGGCGGTTTGATGAAACACACTCATATTCATAGGCCTGAGTATGGCTTCCCTGCAAAACATTTGCATTAGTGCGACTCAGGTGAGTCCTCTGTATATATGAAGCCTTTGGACCGTATGAAGCCTGTGGTCTGGGGTTTGTCTTCTTCACTTGTGGTGTCATGAAGACATTCACAGGAAGATTCTCCAAACACCTTTTCGACACCCAGACCTTCTTCATAGGCGGTCCATTCCTGCAGTTAGTACCAATATACCTGGCAAACACTTCATCCTTCTGATTCTTAAACAGTCTATAGTTTGCATCAAAGGATTCATCAATGACAATGGGATTAGCACAAGTGAAGCCAGATAGGGTGGATGGATCCACTGAAGGTCCCTTTGCAGCAACCCATGTGGTTTTGGGGTACTGCTCAGGTGTCCAGTAAGAGCCATCAGCATTCCTTTTCCTTTCGAACCCAACACCCTCTTTCCTAGGGTTTTGGTTCAGGATCTGCCTTTTGAGGACATCACATAGTGTCTGATGCCCTTTGAGACTTTTGAACATCCCTGTTTCAAGCAATGTCTTCAACCTAGCATTCTCATCAGCAATGGCAATGGCATCCTCAGCAGAGGGGTTAGTTGGCACATCAGTAGTTGAAGATATTCAATGGTAGCAGCAGTAGAACAACCAACAACAGAAGTGGCGTTATCACGCTCAATACATTTAAGACATGGTGGTTCAAATCCTTCCTGAGCGGAACTGATCCGTTTGGCGTGAAGTGACTCGTTTTCCTTTTGAAGATCTTCATGAGCCGCTCTCAATTTCTCAAGATCTTGCTTCCTTTGAAGATAATCATAGGAAAGTTTTTCATGAGTAGTTGAGAGCGTTTCATGACGACTTTCAAGTTCCTCATACTTAACGTGAAGATTTTGTATGTCTTCAGTTAAGGACTGAGATCGAGTCATTTCAGCATCTAACAGGTCATCGCTTTTGTCTAACAGTTTTTGAATATGTTCCATAGCTTTCTGTTGTTCAGTTGCAATTTTAGCAAGTGTTTTGTAGCTGGGTTTGGAACCACAATCAGAGTCATCTTCACTGGAAGTTTGATAGTGAGTAGTGCATGTGTTTACCCTGGCACCGCGTGCCATGAAGCAGTAGGTAGGAGCGGAGTAGTCCTTGTCATTTGCATCAGTGTCGGTGATGGAGTCATTGTCTTCAGTGTTGAAGATGGACTTGGCAACGTATGCTGTAGCGAGACTCGCAACGCTAGAATCGGACTCCTCCTCAGACTCCACCTCCGCCTCCTCAGAAGCGGACTCCTCCTCTGAATCCATTTCCTTGCCAACAAACGCACATGCCTTGCCAGATGAGCTCTTCTTGTGTGAAGAAGACTTTGAGGAGGACTTGGAAGAAGACTTTGAGTATTTCTTCTTCTTCTTGTCGTCAGAATCATACTCCTTGCTCTTCTTTTTCTTCTTGTTCTCATTGTCCCACTGCGGACACTCAGAGATGTAGTGGCCAGGTTTCTTGCACTTGTGGCATGTTCTCTTCTTGTAGTCATGAGCAGAAGCTTCATCATTCCTTGAGCTTGATCGTGAAGACTTTCTGAAGCCTCTCTTCTTGGTGACTTTTTGGAACTTCTTCATAAGCATAGCAAGCTCCTTTCCAATGTCTTCAGGATCATCAGAATTGCTGTCAGATTCTTCTTCAGATGAGGAGACAGCTTTTGCCTTCAAGGCACAAGTTCGCCCATAGTTGGGACCGTAGATGTCTCTTTTCTCAGAAAGCTGAAACTCGTGTGTGTTGAGCCTTTCAAGTATGTCAGACGGATCGAGTGTTTTGAAGTCAGGACGTTCTTGAATCATCAGGGCTAGGGCGTCAAATGAGCTCTCAAGTGATCTCAGTAGTGTCTTGACAACTTCAGACTTGGTGATCTCAGTGGCACCGAGGGCTTGGAGCTCATTTGTGATGTCAGTGAGTCGATCAAACGTGAGCTGAACATTCTCATTGTCATTTATCTTGAAGCGGTTGAAGAGGTTGCGAAGGACACTGATTCTCTGATCTCTCTGGGTTGAGACGCCTTCGTTGACCTTGGAGAGCCAGTCCCAGACTAGCTTAGATGTTTCCAAAGCACTCACACGGCCATATTGTCCTTTGGTCAGATGACCACAGATGATGTTCTTGGCAGTGGAGTCCAGTTGAACGAACTTCTTGACATCAGCAGCGGTGACACCTTCGCCAGCCTTGGGAACGCCATTCTTGATGACATACCAAAGGTCGACATCAATGGCTTCAAGATGCATGTGCATCTTATTCTTCCAGTAGGGATATTCAGTTCCATCGAAGACTGGGCACGCAGCGGAGACTTTGATTATCCCTGAAGTCGACATAGCTAAAACTCCAGGTGGTTAAACCAAATCACACAGAACAAGGGAGTACCTTGCTCTGATACCAATTGAAAGTGCTAGTGATCGACTAGAGGGGGGTGAATAGGAGATTTTTATGAAAGTCTTCAAAACATGGAAGTTTCGAAGACAAATGATAGAAATAAACCTATTACCATGCAGCGGAAGGTAGACTACACTAGGCAAACCATAGTCAAGTATTCAATGGAGTGAAAGCACAATGACTAATAGCAGCTAGGCAGTAAAGATCAGGTAGGAAGATATTGTGAAGCCAATCAGAACAAGCAGTCACTCAGTGAAGACAAAAGATAAAGCAATCATGCAATGACTTCACAAGGACCAACAGTAAGTAAAGGGAAGGGAAGGATGAAACCAGTGAATCGTTGAAGACAATGATTTATTGGACCAGTTCCAGTTGCTGTGACAACTGTATGTCTGGTTAGGGAGGCTGAGATTCAACTCAGAAGACCTCGTCTTCACCTTATTCCCCTTGAGCTAAGGACACCCAGTCCTCGCCCAATAACTCTGGTAAGTCTTCAAGGTAGACTTCCAAACCTTCACAGACTTCATTCACCGGCGATCCAAAATGACTCTTGGATGCTCAGAACGCGACGCCTAACCGGCTGGAGGATTCATAGTCCTCAAGTGTAATAAGTCTTCAGATCACACAGACATGAAGACTTAAGTGATGCCTAACACTCTTGGGCTCTGGGTGTTTAGGGATTTATCCTCGCAAGGAATTCTCTCTTAAAGGCTTCGAGGTGGGTTGCTCTCAAATGACAAAAGCCGTGCACTAACTCTGAGCAGCCAACCGTTTATGGTTGTAGGGGGTGGGCTATTTATAGCCACTAGGCAACCCGACCTGATTTGTCCAAAATGACCCTTGGTCACTAAGGAACTGACACATGTTCCAACAGTCAGATTTCAAACACACACGGCAACTTTACTTGGGCTACAAGCAAAGCTAACTTATCCAACTCTGGACAAGATTTGCTCTCATAGTCTTCACTCGAAGACATAGGATTTTGCTTAAGCATCACTTCAGTCATTCTGACTGGTTCACTTGGACCCCAATTAATAGTACGTTGGTTCCTATGACTCAACAAAGAAGAAAAAGAATGACGAAACAACTAAGTCTTCGCGCTCCATAGTCTTCATGCGATGTCTTCTCTTGTCATAGTCTTCAATGTGAATGTCTTCACATACCACCTTTGACTTCAATGTCTTCATTCATTTTTAGGGGTCATCTCTTGTAGGAAAACCGAATCAATGAGGGACTTCTACCTGTGTTATCCTGCAATTCTCACAAACACATTAGTCCCTCAACCAGGTTTGTCGTCAATACTCCAAAACCAACTAGGGGTGGCACTAGATGCACTTATAGCGCGGAATAGCGGTATATCTCTCTGCGCAAAATTATCGATTTCATAGAACAAAAAAAACTCTATAACTGCATGACAAATGTGGTAGCCAAACTAAATAAGCTCGCATCATCATTTAGATCATCCCACGTAAGGAAAAAAAGATCAGCCAACTCCTACTGCATAATGGGATTATATTTTTCTTTTTGACATGTTAATGGGACTTAAAAGCTCACTTACATGCATGCTACCGGTGCATGCTTGCATGCAGACATGTTGATGTGATTTAAAACCCACTCACATGCATGTGCACGGTATTTCTACATGCTTGCATGTGGCTTAGTGCGGAGCCTCTCAACGTCAAGATCAGACGGCTATTATGGACTGATTTACTTCATCTAACGGCTACATCAATTTTGATGACATGGCTCAAGGAGAGGATAGAGAATTCCTAGTAGTGGGGGCTAGCTATTACTAGTAGATATAAGTCTTTGTAGAGATTCCACTACATACGTAACAAAATGAATGAATCTACACTTAAAATGCATCTATATACATCCGCATGTGGTTCATGGTGAAATCTCTACAAAG
Organism: Triticum urartu; assembly: GCF_003073215.2. Classification (NCBI taxonomy): domain Eukaryota; kingdom Viridiplantae; phylum Streptophyta; class Magnoliopsida; order Poales; family Poaceae; genus Triticum; species Triticum urartu. Next base: position 150,705,603 of record NC_053027.1, read on the forward strand.
ACCTATATTTAGGAACGGAGGAAGTACTAGTATAGTACATACTGTAATTTATCAGCGAGATAAATTTTTACAATGCTATGAAGCTTCCAGCTTCTGTTACATGTATCTTGCGTCCAAGGTTGCCAGTTGCAACATTTCATCAAATACAAAGGAGACTAACATGCATGCTGTTGCATCTCAATGATTGACAGGTCATAGCAAATATGTACTCCCTCCGTTCCAAAATAAGTTTCTCATCTTTGTGCAAACTTTAGTAAAAAGTTGTACTACTACTGAAGTTGACACTTATTTTGGAACAGAGGTAGCTAAAGAAAAAAACGATCCATGCAGTCCTAGCCCTTGAACCGTGAACCCTGACCAAGCTTCAATTTGCTGGCAACGTTCGAGCTTCCTAATAAATGAAGTTTGCAACCTTTTGACCATCGGATCATTTTGTGCAGTTTCACCAAAATCAAGATGAGCATCCCTGTGGCAAAGAAATTGAACAAGCGTGATTAGAATAAGATTACTGGGACTAGTTGATGAGACATAAACTCATCATAAATATAGTACGTAGAAGCCAGTAGAGAAATATCCACAGGGAGTGATGTGGGCAGCTAGAGCAGTGGTGCAAGCCGGCTGTAAAGGGAGTTGTACCTGAGGGACGTAGCTCAACCTTGAGGAGGGCGGTGGGAGGCGGCAACTGCCCACGTCGCGGCAGTGAGCAAGGGACGAAGGCAAACTCACCGGCTTTGTGAGAGAGAATGGTGGGGACGCCTAATCGGGACGTGCCGACAGTGGGTTTTCTCCGTCGGCGACGGTGACCGCATCTACACTAAGCATCCACCCCTTCCCCAAGCGGACGTGATCCGCCGGGATGTTAGAGATGTGGCCACAGTCGTTTTGTGCGAGAGAGTGTGAAGAGAGCAACCCCAGCAAGCAATCGTGTAGGCTGGCCCGTCCTGACTATGTATATAGTGGAGCGGTTTCCTTTTCTCTCCATATGAACCTATCATATTGCGTACGTGCCACTGAAGAAGAAAAACTTTATTTATAAATGACGCGGCACCTACTACTCGTTCTCCTATAACCTTGCGCTTGGCATCTCCAAAATATTGACCTTGCGATTGGCTCTTCGCCTCTTCGGGAAGTCGAGCAATAATGGTAGTGCAGTATATATCGTTCTGGCTATATGAGGCCGAATGAATTGATGCACGTCCACCACGTGGGCGAGGGTCAAGGGGCGAGGGAGAGTGCTACATACAGAGCAAAATGAGTGAATCTACACTCTAAAATACGTCTAAATACATCAGTGTTTGGTGTATGTACTAGTAGTTCATATTGAAATCTACTAAAGGACATATATATATTCCAAACAATATGATATAATCTCTATAAACAAGGTAGTATGGACGAGGAGTAAACGGAGGGAGTAGTAAATTTTTCTCCTCGTCCTGCGAGCCACCGCGCGCATGGGAGAGGGAGCGGGCGTAAGGCGTAGTAAGAAAGCTTCACCTCATCCTGTGAGCCACCGCGCCCGTGGGCGGGGGAGACGGTGTACTAAGCAAGCTTCTCCTCGTTCTGCGAGTTGATGGGACACATCAAAAGTACTCCAGTGTATAGAGCCTTGCCTCTAAGGTAGACCCCACATGGTTTGCCTCTTTTTTTAACATAGCACGTCAAGTCGCAATTTGTTTGTTCACCCGTGGTAGACGATCCTCCCTCCACCAAGTGGACAACCAGTACACGTGCCAAATTACCACGTGGGCTGCCTTTTTCATACAGAAATGAGCTCCACCATGTACCCGCGCGGGTGTGGTTGGGAAAGAGATGGGAGTACGTGCGCCGTGCATGCACCTCTTCTCTTCGTGCACGTCGCCCACCTAAGTGGGTTTGTGTGAGAGATACAAACCACATTCGTGAGTGTTTTTTGTTTTGGGGTGGGGGTGGGGTGGGGGTTGATTTCGTGAATTATTTGTGGGAATATGTGTCGATGACATCTCAAACAAAATTTTGCATGCAATGTGTGTGAAATGGAGGCCTATCCATGTCATACATAGAGGGTCGGGCAATCCACGAGAAGAGAGGGAGGGGTCATAGCTATCGTTAGAGTCGAAGAGAGGATCAAGTGGGTGGGTGCGAGATCGATGAAGAGAGCCATCAAAGTTGTGTGTGTGTACAAGTCAAAGATATAGGGCGACTGGCCTACCGGAACGTTAGAGGGCACACGTCAAGTTTGTGTGTGGCAGGGAGACATGACTAGAGCGCTCAATGTATCAGTGTGTGTGGGGGAGAGGGTGTGGTGGGAGGGGTAGGCAGAGGCCTAACTACAGAGGTAGAACGACTCGTATATGTGTTGAGAAGGAGAGACCCAGCTATGTCTTGAGGGAGATCGGTCGACATCCATACATAACTGAAGGGCGGGAAATATGATGGGAGAGAGAGAGGAGAGAGAGAGGGAGGGAGAGGGGTAGAGTGTTGGATGGGTGATGGAGTTGCTTCTCGAAGATGGTGGGAGAGGCCTACTAGACAAACTGAGGGTGGAACTGCAATGTTATCAATAAGAGTGGGGATGTGTTTCTGTGTGTGCCTGTGCGTGATAGATCTGTCGGGACGCATCCATGGATGACGAAGGGGAACCATGTGTTTGGTAAGCAAACCTAACTAGATCGATAGATCAATTGTTGTTTGTCGGAGGAAGGGAGAGACACAACTAATGAGGTAGATCAATTGACGTGTGGGTAAAAATGAGTTATAAGGACCTAGCTAGCTATATGTATAGTGAGAGATCGGTCGGTGTACGTCCATTTGTTAGAGGCAAATAAGGCCCAGCGAGACGGATAGACAGAGAGAATGGAGCTAGGAGGTGGTGCGAGAGGCCCAACTACTAGTTAGATAGGGGGAGGAGTGTGCGGTTGTGAGAGCGATGAAAAGAGGGGCGAGAGTTTACACGTGTGTCTGACCGTATGAGAGACACGAGGCAAGGACACATAAAGGAGGAGATTGAAGGTGTGTTTGTATGTTGTAGGCAGGCATCGCTGGAGAGGTTTATCGATCGGTGTGTGTCAGAAAGGAGTTGTGGAGACTCTGGGAGAACGACCAAAAGAAAAAAATGAATGTGCCCGGTGGACAGAATGTCGAGGGAGGGGGAGGGCGAGGAGGGTGTGTGCATGCACGAGAGAAAGTTAGTGGTAGCTACAAAGGTTAGATAATTGTGTGGGTGTAAGAGACTAACAAAGATCATAATTTGATATGAAAGCAGATTCATATATTTGAATAGGAGATCATAGTGTTTTAAACATTGCATGCATGAATATAGCAGTGATACACATGCTGTGCACATGTTATACCATAATGTGATAATGCATGGTGTTTGCAACTCACAGCTAAATGCCGAATAATCTAAACCATACTATACATCAAACAATCACAACAATCTAAAAAATACTATATATCGAACATTCTTACATTTTATTTGAATTTGTGGTAATGTGTGGTGTTTGCAACTCACATCTAAATACTTGTAGGCGTAGGGGGCGGGGCACCATACATAATGTGATAAACACATTATACATATGAGACATGGTTTAGATTATGAAGATCTAGCTAGAGCTAGAAATGTAATGTGATTTGAAATCAAAATAAAGTGGATTCAAAAAATCTAGTTCGAGTTCATATAGTACACATAGTTCATATGTAACTCGAGAGTAATCATGTGGTGTGCTGTGAACATAATACACAAACGATGGTTTAACTTGACAATAATGATGATTGTAGATCTTATAAAAAAGAGAAACAAATTCAAATGCTTTGACTTCACAACAATCATTACTGTAGATCTTATTCAAATAGAGAAACAAATTGAAATTTAGTTCATATTGAAGCGGTAGTATATACGTTTGGAATGCACTAAACGTTCATTTGAGTAGTAGGTTGCATGCATTATACACGTAGCGAAATATTTTAATTGAACATAACATGAATTCAAAGTTTTGAATTACATTTGTAGGGCGCATTGATTTGGTACAGTACATGTTAGGCTTGTCCGGAAATTTCAACCCGCGCCTTGTTAGCTCGAAATATTTAAGATATATCTTTGTCTCGTTGTGCTTCGACAACTCCCTCCATCTCAACCCACGCCTTGCTATTCCGAAATTATAACGCGCGCGAAAACTCCCACCTCCTGTGAAATCCCGACACGCGAAATGCCCGTGGTACCCCTGAACCGAAAGAACCACCTCAAATCGGTGGGGGTACTTTCGTAACTTATGCCACATTTCAGACAAGTGCGTCTCTAAGCCATGGTTCTCCACTGACATCCCATCCGCCCACCCATTCGTACACCGAGGCCACGAAAACCCGCGACGAAACCCCACACCCTGCTCCGTCCGCCACCCAGCCGGAGCCTCTTCCCCGACAACATCGTCCACAGAACACCTCGACGTCCCTCATCCACCGTACCAGATGAGGATCCGTCGTCGATCTCATCCTCCCGCCGGTTCAGCCACCCCGCCCTCCACCTCCAAGGAGCTGCCCCAATGTTCCCCTCGTCTTTCGTGCCACCTCCATTCCCACACCGCCGTCTTCACCTGTACCACCGGAAGAGCATCATCATCACCGTTTCCTCGGATGAAGGTGCGGCCTAATCGGCGCCACCAAAGAGGTTGTACACTAATCGCCGCATTTTATTCTTGATTCGATCCCACGGTGCTGCTGCCGCTCGGTCCCGAGCTGACACGACGCGGCTCCATCCACGGCGGCATCGCCGGCCACTTCCTCCACGGCGTCGCTCCCTCGGCGGCGAGGCCCACATCAGTAGGACCTGCTACTGCTTTAGCTCTTGCTCGCGCTACTGCTCTGCTCTTGCTCTCGGTCCCCTGCCTGGTCTGCTCGCGCTGCTGCTCTTGCTCTTGCTCTTGCTTGCGATGCTGCTCCGATTTAGCTACACTTCACTTTGATGCCGTCGGGGTGAAGGAAGAACCAGCCGCAGCGGGGAGGGGGGCTCGCTAGAGAGGTACCCCACTATCTATCTTAGGGTTCAAGATGGGGGTGGTGGTCACCGGAGATGGCGAGGCGTTCGTGGGCGGTGGCGTGGGGATCGCCGAAGAAAAAGCTCGGCATGGGGGGGGGCCTAGCGGGATGGCCGGGGCGGCGGACCGGCGGTGGGGAGTGTTTTCGGGGCGGGCAGGGCGGCGGACCGCCGGCCGCGGGCGGCAGGGGGCTGCTGTTTGGTCGACTCAGGGGGGTGGAGGTTGAAGATGAACCGCAGGCCCTTGATTTCGTATCCAACGGCTGCAAAATCGACTGACCAAAGATGAAAAAGTCAGTCAACCGACGTGTAGCCTCACCTTTCTAGTGCGTTCAGTTTCGACAGCAAAATTCAGTTTCGACAGCAAAATTCATTTTCGACAGTTAAGTTCAGTTTCGACAGTTAAGTTCAGTTTCAACAGTTAAATTCAGTTTCGACAGTTAAGTTCAGAGATGAGCAGCTGATGTATTTTACATCTAGCACTTTGTGGTTATGTATTTTACGTCATGAATTGGAGATGCTATTAGAATTCCACTCAGGTTAACGTTGTTCGTTGTCTCTCTTGTCCTGCTTCAGCCTCGGCGTCGTACAACTCACCGGAGTTGCTCCAATGACGAAACCCTCCATCATAGTGGGGCAGTACGTCGGGCTCCATCTCCAGATGACTAAGATCTTCTTCCCCTCCTTCGACAGCCAAGTCAGCCGGAGCATCCTCACTGGCCAACCCAATCACGCTGAGATCGGCATGGCTTCGCCAAAGAGGTTGTACACTTGTTGCATCTCTTTTTACTCTACATGTTATATATATATATATTGTCCACTGAGCACACGGATTTGTTCCTTTAGTGTCTCCTTGAAAGAAAAAACGTAGGAATTTTAATTTTCACTTGTCCTCCTTTTCAAATTCCTATTCATGAAGCACAAGACTAAGAGATAGTGGCATAATAGCATTATAACCGTACATTTTCTTGTGGTTTGACTTAATCTGACCATGCTTCTTTGCATCCTGTGATCTTCCAATTGTTGTGAATCAAACACCCAGATTGGCAGAAATCCTGTGTTTTTAAATTCTCTATTTTGCACGTGCATTCCTATCATATTCCTGTCTATTTCCTATCCCTGCATTGTTGGAATCCTCCAATTCAAACGAGCCCTTACAGAATTACTTCTCTTACAAATAGTTGTCAAAGAAAACCTTGCGTGGTTTGTCCCGCTCCTGCTGCGCCGTCGTCCACTCCAGCTCAGCTGCACCAACGACAGAAGGGTCTAGCACAGCAGGGATCCGGCCTCCAGACTGTCTTTCGCCGCCTCAGATCTTCTTCCCCGCCGCTGGCAGCCATGAAAACTGCACTACCATCATCAACCAGCAGATGACCTCGAGGACTACACGGGTCCGCAAGAGAGGTCGCACTCTTTCGTGTCTGCTTACATTATGCATCGCTTTATATTACATGCTACTTTATCATCCTGTTCACCGATTAGACTATGAGTCAGCTCCAAACTAATGGTCAAACTTGAGTTTTTAAATGGTTGTGGGGTACATATTGGGGCCGCTATCAATAGTATCTATCTACTATCTGGTTAATCTACAGTGTCTACTATGAGTTTCATGTTGGGTGGGAAACAAACAGTAAAGAAGCCATTATCTGTATTTTTTAACTAAAGCCATTATCTGCCTGCTATTATTGGTTTTGGGTCTATCCACAGGTTGCTACCATCACTCTGGATTTCTGCATGCACTCCTTACATAATCTCACTATGTTTTATTCCTATGCATGACAGTTATTGTAAACAATGGAACTGAACATGTAGAGAAAAAGAGACGAGCCTTGTGTGGCAATAAAATTTCATGCAGATGTCGCTCCATGGTAGGCGCAAAGGCAGCCCCCCTCCATGCATTTCGGATTGTAATCAAGAGGAAGATATCTGTTCTGAGGGGGATTTAGAAGGACAAGACAACTCCTATTTACCCCCTGAGGTCTTCGCTCTAACTTGGCATGCTGATGTTGGTTATATCATGCATATGGTGTCTTGCATTGCTTACTTTATACATCAAATATGTCATCTACTTAGTTTAGACATCCTTTGTGCGAATGCCATCTGTTTAGTTTATTCATCATTTATGTGAATTATGCAACACCATCTTGTTTAGCCAGGCATCATATATGTGAATTTTGCAATGCCATCCTGCTTAGCCAGTCATCTTATATGTAAATTATATGAGGCCATCCTTTTTTTCGTTACATATTACATTTGTCAACAATGTTATTACATTCAACTGCTCTTCGTGTGCATCAGCCATTTGACACAGTGATGGCAAATTCTGGAGTGAAAACAAGGTCTTCAGAGCAGACTATGCTATCTGACGAAGCGCATATCTCGCTGGTTACGGATAGCTCCTCAGAGGAGGATTCAGAGACAGATGACCAGTCCTATCCCCCCCCCCCGAGGTGTATGCTCTAACTTGGCAGGGTTATGTTGCTCATATCGTGCATATGGTGTCTCGCATTGCTATGTCATTTGATTAGTTTAGACATGCTTTGTGTGAATGCCACCTGTTCAGTGTCTAATTACCATATATGTGAATTATGCATTGCCATCTTGTTGCAAGACATTATATATGTGAATTATACAATGCTATCTTGTTGCAAAGGCATTATATATGTGAATTATGCAATGCCATGCTATTTAGCCAATCATCATGTATGTGAATTATATCATGCTATCATTTTTTTTGTATTACGTGTTCCATTTGGCGACAACGTTTGTATATTCAACTACTCTTCCTATGCATCAGCCATTTGAAGCGGTGATGGAAGTATCTGGAGTGAAAACAAGGTATTCAGAGCAGACAATGCTACCTGCGAAGCAGACATCTTGCTGGTTATAGAGAGCTCCTTAGAGGAGGACTCAGAGACTGATGACCAATCCTATTTTCCCCCTGAGGTCTATGCTCAAACTTGGCAGGGTTATATTGCCCATGTCATGCATGTTGTCTTGCATTGCTTAGTTTTTACATCATATATGGATTGCCATCTGCTTACTTGCTTACTATATAAATCATATATTTGAATTATATCATGCCATCATGTTTACATAGTACATACTCATCATCTATCTGAGAATTATGGCATGGCAACCCATTTAATAAAGACATCATATAGTTATATCATCTCATCCTGTTTAGTGTTTATAGTCATCATATTTTGAATTATGGCATTCTATCCGTGAATGTATGTGAATTATGGCATGCCAACCTATTTAATAAACACATTATATAGTTATGTCATGTCATCCTGTTTACATAGTCTCATATTTTGAACTATGTCTTTCCATCTTTTTTAGTTAGCCATCATAATGTGAAATTGTGTCATGCTATCCTGTTTAGTTAGCCATCATATATGTGAAATTGTGTCATGCTATCCTGTTTGGTTAGACAACATAAATATGAATTATTTCATGCCCTCTTTTATTCCCCACTATCCATTGCACATGTCTATCATACAATGTCTATACTTTCAATTACTTTTCTTGTTTATCAACCATTTGAATTGGAGAGCGTGATGGCAGTATCTAAGGGAGTAACAACACGGTCTTCAGAAAAGATAGTGCTACCAGTTGATGCAGATAGAACCACTGTTGTACTTGCCCAAGGACCAGATCCACCACACATAACCCAGACTCTCGCAGATTGTACCCCTACCCAGTTGGACAGAGAACCAGCTACACCCCTTCTAACCTCAACCCCGGCAGATAGTAACCCAGTTCCAGTTGACACAGCACCGTCTCCACCACAGAGCACCCAAACACGAGCAGTTAGTAAGGGGACTGCAGTGCCCAAAGCACGAGGACCACCACTCCGAATCCCAACTCAACGCTTAAAGGAGAAGAATATTTGTTCTCAGGTCAGGTTCTGTAGCTATGGTTCATACTCGTTTGCTCTTGCATAACTGTATTTACTCATACCAACTATTTTCAAATTTGAAGGATGGAATTGAAACTCCAATGGCGCAACAGGTATGTTTTAAACCTGTTTCTTTAATTGGTTTGCTGTTGTAACCTGCTCTATGTTGATTTTAGTTTCAATTGAATAAACAGTTATGTTCTCATGTCATGCACATTACAAGTGTTGTTATTGCTCTATAGTTACCCACACTTATATTCTGTCTATTCTGCTTTGTCTTGAACAAATATTATTTGAACTGTGTCTCTATCTTGATTTGGCAAAAAAAACTAGAATGATATAGACCATAAAGTGACCATGGTACATAGATATATGTTTGTTTCATGCTGTTATCTTGTCCACTTTACTACTGAACTCATTCCAAAATGAGTTTCATATACAACATGGTAAACATGTGATGTGTCTGCTTGTTTCTCTTTTAGAATGCGGACAAAATATTGGAGAACAGTACTGCGTTATCCAATGGTAAAGGAAGTAATGCAGACAAGGTTCAAGATAGTGAGACATCCCTGTTGGTCTCCAAGAAAGCTGATAAAAACTATCTTGATGATAGTGAGGGAACCCAAAAGTCCTGTCTTGATGTAGTGTTCGAGTTACTGGCCACTACTGCTGGCACAAACTCTTCGAACTCGCTGCCTGAATCAATTCATCTTCTTGAGTCTCAACTTCAAGTTGAAAGATATCGATCATGTGTTGCGACAGGAAGCTGAAGGACTGAGGAAGTCCTTGCAGAATTCAGATGCATATTTTCTGGTGCAACAGCACGCTAGAGGATTTAAGCGCCAACCAAGAGAAAGTTAATAAGCTTGCTAAGCATCTTGCCAGCATTATGGGTACCCAAGATATTGTTTCTTGAGATCTTCTGAAGTGGTTTCACTTCTGGATTTGTTTTGCTGCGGCGTTTATTTGCGCTTGTCGCCAACTTTGACAACCAGTGTATATGATATGCTGCTTTGTTCCCTATATTTGCACTGGTGGCAAACTTTGATGCCCAGTGGATGTAATATGTGTAATAGCCGTGATAGCCTAGCGTTAGTTGCTTGCTTATTTATTTCCTTGTTGTCTTGTTTATTTGTTTGCTTGTAGTCATTGCAGTTCTTTTTCCACGGTTAGCTAGTGGCTGCAATAACCTATTTTTTAAAACTAGGCCACAATAACCATGGGCTAATATTTACTGTAGTGACACTGGGCCTCCTACTGGCCGTAGAAATAGTGGGCCTTCTACGGGCCGTAGAAACAATGGGCCTTCTACGGGCCGTATTATCAATGGGCCTTATACGGGCCGTATAATCGATTGGCCAAACATGGGCCAAACATACCGCATTATGGCCGTAAATGGGCTAGAGTTGGAATCGTCCATTCATGGGCCAACCATAACGGGCCATCGTTAACAGGCCGTATTTGATGACGCTATGATATCGGCCCAACATATTAACGGACCACAAACGGGCCGACTGTAACCACGGGCCGAATTTGGCCCACAAGTAGAAAATGATAGTAACGGGTCGTAAGTAAACGAATTCTGGAAATGAGCCCAAGAATAAATGGGCTCTGAGAAGGCCGAAAGATAACATGGGCTGGAAACAGCCCAACGGAATAACGGGCCATTAATGGGTATAAAGTGATACACTGTTCATTACGGGCCAGTTTCACCACGGGCCGTTAATGGGTGTAAAGTGATACACTGTTCATTATGGGCCAGTTTCACCACGGGCCGTTAGTAGGCCAAGAGTTACATAGGGCCTCATATGGGCCGAAAGAAGTCATGGGCCATACATGGGCCAAAAGTGAAAACGGGCTGGAATCATATTGGATGGCCCAGATGATGCTACTGGGCCTAATTCAGATAGGGCGTAACAGGCCTTGGGTTAGCGGGCTGTAAATGGGCTATATTCGAACAGGCCGTTAACAGGCTTTCCTTGGGCCGGCCCGCCAGCTTTTGACCAAGTCAAACGGGCCGGCCTTTTCACAGGAATGGGCCTCTGTTGGGCCGTGCCACGTGTCAACGTATCATAGGCGCCTTCCGTCCAATGAGTGGTTGACATCTGTCCCAACGATGAGCCGACACGTGTTTCGTCTAGCCAATGATGATTTTACACATGGAAAATCCCCATTGGTCGGGGCTGTTAACGGGTTATCAGATCCAAAACCCGACCCGATAGCTTAACGGCATTCCGTTATGGTGGATGCCACGTGTCGGTCACCCTTGACGAAAGCACTTCTGTGACGCGCGATTTATTGTCATGGAAGTGGACACTTCCGTGATGATAATTTTGGTAATGTCATGGAACACTTCTACGACAGCACAGGTATGACTATCTTGATTCTGTCATAAAATTTTCATGGATGTACATGGATGACAAAAAAAGCGACCTACTGTGACAAACACGTATCATCACGGAAGTGTATTTTTTTTGTAGTGTCAACACCGAACACAAGGGGCAGGATACACCAAGTGAAGACGAGGACGAGCCTCGCAAGCAAAGCACGGGGGAACAGAAGAAATTCCCACCAGAAGTCAAAATAGTCAACGTGTTACACGTGATAAAAGGGAGAAACAAAGCGGCACCTTTAGAGAAACATGCCCTAGGGCCTATCACCGCGGAGCTCCGCCACTAGTCGTCCCAACCGATCACCTTCGACCATCGGGATTACTCGGCAAGTATCCAGCATGCAGGATGGGCTGCCTTGGTATTAGATCCAATAATTGACGGATACCACTTCACACGAGTCCCGATGGACGACGACAACAGTTTAAATATGATATATCTGGACACAGTCCGCAAAATGGGGATAGACCCAACAAAAATTTGCCGCAGCAATGCTACCTTTAAAGGAATAACGCCAGACCCGGAGGCTCATTGCAGGGGCTCCCTGCTACTAGAGGTTATATTCGGCTTCCCCGATAACTTCTGTAGCGAAAATTTAACTTTCCACGTCGCTCCATTCCAAAGTGGCTATCAAGCACTACTCGGACGCGAAGCTTTCGCTCGCTTTAACGCAATACCGCATTACGCTTCCCTCAAGCTCAAGATGCCCGGTCCACGCGGCATCATTATAGTAAATGGAAATATTGAGCGCTCCTTGCGCGCCGAAGACGGTGTGGCCGCCTTGGCCGCCGCACACTAAACGGCCTCACCAACTCAAGCATTTGATAGGTCGTTAAGACCACAGATGTGGTTAGACGAGTCCGGCACAACTATACGTAATTAATACAGATGACCATCATGCTACACCCGTCCAGAATACGGCACAACGGAGACACAGGCGCAGACGTGCAAGAGTGACCCGTTCCAAGGATTCTTTGTAGATTAAGACCCTGCGTAAACCTTTTTTGCTGTCTCTTGTTGATTTACATCCCTCGGATTTTCAGTATAATCGAGAAGGATGTTGTCGTCTTGGCATGTGGCCACGCCAGAATAATGCACGTACCTGGAGACCAGGGGCTTCTTACAAAGGGTACTGTTTAGACCCGGTTTACACCATAAAGACCGAATACCTTAGGGAGTGTTCGGCGTCGCGAGTTTGGCCTTATATGCATCAGCTCCGAATCATGTCTTTGGTCAAATGTTGGGTTTGCCCAGCTCATGTGTTTTGCTGCCTTCCGTTCCGCTCTATCGGCTAAGGCGGCACCAGGAGAACTACTGTGATTATGCCCTGGTTCATCCGGACGAGCACCTCAGTAGAGAAAGCCGAAAACTGACTGTCATGATATAGCGTGAGACTGGTCAACCACTCGATGACCTATTGGAATCTTCGGGATTCCTCCGCATTAACGAAGGACCGTTTCCCAGCCAGGCATGTACGCACCCCGAATCCGGATGAGTGCGGATCCACGAGGGGCTATATAGTAGCCCCACTGTCAAACTCCTCTGGCTAAGTGAAAGTGTTAAAGCATTATAGTCTGGTTGCCTAGTTTGCTGCACTATCACCTCCTTAATAGGACCAAGACGTTGGATTAAGTGTGAATACGCATCTTCTACGAACACCCCCGCATTATATGCATGGGGGCTGAAGCCGACGACTGCAATCTTTCAGGTTATATACATGTATACATAAACGGCCGCACAGGAGGCATCACAATACTTTCGGGCAAAAGTATAAATACAGCCTTGATAAATTCAATAAAATGTTGTTTTTACAATGGGAATACATGTCACTCAAACATAACATTCTTCGAGCACTGGGCCTCTATTGAACGAGCGCCCTCAAGAACTTCTTCAAAATAGTGCTCGGCAGCCACTCGGCCTATGGCCGAACCCTGCGCCGCGACAGTGGTGGCATCCATCTCCGCCCAGTATGTTTTGACACGGGCAAGGGCCATCCGCGAGCCTTTTATGCATGCCGACCTCTTCATCACATTAATACGTGGCACCGCACCAAGGAACTGCTGCACCAAGCTAAAATAGTTGTTCGGCTTTGGCCTTTCCAGCCACAGATGATCCACAACAGTCCTCATGGCGAGTTCGGACAATCTATTGAGTTCGTCCCATTTGGCAAGCTGATCAGTCAATGGAAGCGGACGCTCTGGAATGTTAAATTGCGACCAGAACAACTTGTTCACTTCACGATCTGTTTGATCTCGGAAGTATTCGGCCGCATCGACAGCGCCCGCTGCTAAATCTAGATATGCGTCAGCCGAACTCCACAGCCGATCCAGAGGGGCATACCGCGGATCGCCGAACATCCTCCGCAGCATAAAGGGCTTCCCAGCCACAATGTCCCCGGCTTCACGCAGTTCCTCCCTCTTCGCTCTCATTACAGAGCGGGTGTCTTTGGTCGCCATTGTGGCCTTTTCGAGGTCCGTAGCCTTCGCCCGGTTTTCTTCTTCAAGAAACTGGCAGCGGCCGACAGTGTCTTTTAACTTCACAGCCATTTTGGCCATTTTCTCTTTGCTCTCTCTATGCGCAACCTTCTCGGCTCTCAACTCTTCGGCCACCTTCAAAGCGACCGCATTACTACTCCTTGCTTGCTCCTTGGCTCGGGCAACCTCCGCCCGCAGGGCCTCCATGGTGGCAGCTCCATCTGCAGTCACAACATATTAAAGATATTGCCATCACACTGCTCTTACTATGTGACATTCATTATAAACATCACCTACCATGTGCCTCGTCAAGCCGCTTGTTAACAAGCTCGATGTCGGCATCCGCCGCATCCAGGCGCCGCTTCAGTTCGGCAACCCCATCAGTCCGGCTAGCCACTGGAGCTTCGGACACCTGCACATAAAGGCGGACTGGTTATTACCGGGGACTATGATCCTCTATTCACCGCCGTTCTCAACGACAACCAGAGTCTCAGGGGCTACTATCTACACAGGGCACACCTAAAAATGTGCGGTACCATCACAAATGTATATCATTTCACGTACCTCAAAGCCCGTCAGTAGACTCATAAAGGCATCATGCAACCCGTTTTCGGTGGACGAAATCCTTTCAATCACCGTACACATTAATGTACGGTGCTCTTCTAAGATAGTCACTTGCTCTAGCAGACCCTTCAGTACGTCCCACCGCATAGCAGATGCTGCCGGACTCTTTTGATTGCTCTCTTCAAGAGCCGGATACTGAGGGCTTCGGGTGACCAAGGGATTACCTTCTGACCTTGCCGGATTCGGAGAAACTCTCCGTGATGACACTTCAAGGTCGCCCGCTTCTTGAGCTGGGGAGTTCGGGGGAGGCGTTTCACTCTCCATCATCTCCGGAAGAAGATCCCCCGAAAACGAGCTCTGCTGAGAAGGGCTCAGATCCGAACTGCAAGATAAATGCTTTGGTTATCTCCCTTAGAGGTAAGGTAGTATATCATCACTATTAAGTACCTTTTGATTACTTACAGCTCTTTAGAGGGCTGATCCCCGCACGGACTTTGTGCGGCAGGAGCACCCTCCGAGGCAGGACCCTCTGGTGGAGTTTTCTTCTCCCATTTGGAAACCTTGGTTTCCAGATCATCAGAGGTAGTCCTCTTCCTCCCCCGGGGCGAGGGAATGTCAGATTCCTTCCCTTGGTTATCCTCCCTCACGGAGGCGCTCGTTCCCTCGGTTGGAATAGGTAGCGGTGGAGGCCCGCTTTCTCCCCCTTTATTCCCCTCTTCATCTTCCCTTGAGGGCACCAGGCAAGGTGCTGGCTTGACATCTTCTCCAGCACCGGATTGTCCAAGCCTTCAGGAAGGGGAGCTGAACACCGGATCATCTTCGCCTTTGTTATCCAGTCCTGGTCAGAGAGCAATTCTTTAGAATGATGTCATGATAAAAGAAAGACCGTGTGTTCGACTAGAGGATTACTTACTTGGGCCGCGGTGTGGTTGCTGCTCAGGCCCACGTCCCCCGTGGTGTCCGGACACTCTATTTGGGGTTCGAAGAACGACTTGTACATCTCCTCATGCATCAGGCCGAGGAAATTCTGAATAGCGCGCGGTCCTTCTGGGTTGAATTCCCACAAGCGGAGGGGCCGGTGTTTGCAAGGCTGGACTCGACGAACCAGCATAACTTGCACTACCATAACCAAACTAAAATCTCCCTCGAAGAGATCTCAGATGCGGCTCTGCAGTATGCGTACATCCTTGGCTGGACCCTAGCTCAGCCCCCTGCTGATCCATGACATCAGTTTTGGTGGAGGGCCCGAGCGAAAGGTGGGGGAAGCTACCCACTTGGCACTTCTGGGAGCGGTGACGTAGAACCACTCCCGTTGCCATAATCCGGACACCTCTGGAAAGGAACCCTTTGGCCATGGAGCTCCAGCAATCTTGCTTATTAATGCACCTCCGCACGCTGCATGCTGCCCCTCGACCGTCTTCGGCTTCACATCAAAGGTCTTGAGCCACAGGCCGAAGTGAGGGGTAATGCGGAGGAAGGCCTCACATACGACAATGAATGCCGAGATGTGGAGAAAGGAATCCGGGGCTTGATCGTGGAAATCAAGCCTGTAATAGAACATCAAACCCCTAACGAAGGGATGCAGAGTGAGGCCTGGTCCTCGAAGGAAGTGGGAGATGAACACGACGTCTTCATTGGGTTCAGGAGTAGGGACGACCTGCCCTCGGGCAGGCAGCCGATGCGAAACTTCGGCGGTCAGGTATCTTGCCTCCCTCAACTTCTTGATATCCTCTTCCGTGATGGAGGAGGGCATCCACCGGCCCTAGAGGCTGGATCCGGACATGATTGAAGGTCCGAAGCACTGAACCTGGGCTTTGGGTGTTAGAACTCAGGCGGGGGAAGGATTCGATTGAGCACGGGAGGAAAAAAGTAAAAGCCTTGTCCCTTTATAAAGAGGGTGAATATCAAGCGTCCTCCTCGTGGCCGTTTGGGACTTGCCTAAAATCTAGGAGTCCTAGGCACGGTTGGGTTACCCATGCCCGTATTGATGAGAATCCCGTAATAAGGGGGACACGATCTCTGCTTTGACAAGACGTGTCAAGAAACTGTCTCGCGTTATGTGCGGGGCTAGTTAAAGAAAAACGGTTCGAATAATCACCGAGCCATGGCATGATGTCATGTTGCCAAAACGTGTCAGCAGATTAGAATTGTGGAAATATTATTCTCTCTATGGTGGTATGTGGAACTTATTTTGCAGGGTCGGACACTATCCTTTTATTTAAACTCTTCGGTGGTGTATCCGGAGGAGGAACCCGCCTTGCAATGCCGAAGACAACACTGCGCGCCGGACTCATCGTCATTGAAGCCCGGTTCAGGGGCCACTGAGGGAGTCCTAGATTAGGGGGTCTCCGGACAGCCGGACTATATCCTTTGGCTGGACTGTTGGACTATGAAGATACAAGATTGAAGACTTCGTCCCGTGTCCGGATAGGACTCTACTTGGCGTGGAAGGCAAGCTAGGCAGTACGGATATGGATATCTCCTCCTTTGTAACCAACCTTATGTAACCCTAGCCCCCTCCGATGTCTATATAAACCAGAGGGTTTTAGTCTATAGGACAATAGACAATCATACCATAGGCTAGCTTTTAGGGTTTAGCCTCTCCGATCTCATGGTAGATCAACTCTTGTAATACTCATATCATCAAGAATAAATCAAGCAGGGCATAGGGTTTTACCTCCATCAAGAGGGCCCGAACCTGGGTAAAACATCGTGTCCCCTGCCTCCTGTTACCATCCGCCTTAGACGCACAGTTCGGGACCCCCTACCCGAGATCCTCCGGTTTTGACACCGGCAGCTACCAAAAAAGAACAAGTTTATGCATCAAACTAAATAAAGATCTTACTACACCAAGTGTACGCATCTAACTAACTGGCTCAGTTAGACATTACTATTTATTAAACTGTGGAGATTGGCTGACGGCTTGAACCAGATGGGTGCCTGACGGGGGAAACTCCAGCCAGCAGGTCGAAGTCTGATACTTGCGACTCTCTCTCCTACTTTGGGCTGCAGAGCGTGGCGGCACATATCAGGGTATGGTGCATGCAGAGACGCATGGTACGCTGTGTACACACAATTTTGCCTGATGAACGAAACCGCGCGGCCATCGTGATCCTTGCCGTCGGTTATCTCCTGGTTAATAGGATAATTCAGTCCGACAAACAGAGAGCGTGTACCAAGGCTACTTACCAGCCTCCAGTCAAAAATTCCTGAAGGCCCAGAGAAGATGGGATCCTTCTCAAAGACCTTGCAGTGACTGTGATTGTATTCTGCGAAACAACACATCCGGTACGTGCGAATGATCATCAATCTTTCGCCGTCGTCTGATCGAGCCAGGAACCACCTACAACTGCCATGCCGCTTTTCTTTGGAAGGTTCTGGGATTAGGAAGGGTAGGGACACCAGGCGGCCTACAACATCATATCAAGTTGGAGTCAAATAAAAAGGGCTCTTGATTTAGTCAATCTTAAGAACAGCATGTTATGAGCATGAATATTTTTTCAGCAAATGTTGATAGTAATATAAGCAAGCCATCATGATATCATAGGAAAGTAACATACTGCTGTAGCAGCCGTTTGTAGCGATGACTGTAGTTGGCCAGCAATACGTCAAGCCATAGAAGGAGTCGACAGCGTAAATGAAGCCCTTGTATTCAATGGCATCAGAGAACCATGGAGGATGTATGATCCTGCGATGGACGTGTAGATTTATCCACTTACCGCAGTGACCTGTCAGATAGGCGAGACCGCGGTTGAAGAACGCAATTAGCCTGAAGTCTTTATAGTTCACAGATCTTGTGGGCACTTGGCAGATTACAACCTTGAGCAAATCAAACTTGGTATCATGTTGGCTACTGTAAGATTCCGAGTATTTTGGGCCGCGGTGCCAAAGCAGTGCAGTGTTAATCGAAGGAAGGGGGATCAATCGCTGGGTGTAGACCTCCATGAGCATCCAGCTGCCGCGACCGTCGACGAGCACCATCCAAGATGTGTTCATGCCGACCCAGTACATACCGTTAATGTAGTTGAGGCTGACGGGGATCGGATCGCAGTCAAGGGGGATGATGCTCGCCACCCTACGATCGTTATGCTGCATGACACGCCATTTCTGAAGATCAGGCGGCATCAGCAAGTAAGGAGCTGGCTTAAAAAGCTCCGGCCTGAGGGCTTTGAGTAAATGGTACATCCCTGACTAGCACGCGGCGAGCGGCATGGTACTAAGATTGTCCACACGCGAAACAATGAGCTTGATTACCTCTGTGGGGAGCGAATTCCAACCACTCTTTCGGCGGACGCTGCTCGGTTCTGCCATTGTTAGTGCTTGGGTTTCGGATGAGGGGGGGAGGCGCCTTAGTGGGGATGGAAGATTGGATGAGATTATGTGCGGACAAAGATGGAGAAGCGAATATGTGCTGCTGGAAGTGGACAGGTGATGATGACTACAGCATGCCTCTTGACTTACGAGACACATACCAGCAGCGCAGGGTCATGTCGATGCCAGACAACTTGCTTGAGTGATCATAGTACTCGTACTCGCTACAGTGCTATGCCCTAACTTGCTTGAGTAGAGTAGTAGAGTAGGACTCTGCTCTACTACTAGCACCGGAGGAGTAGTATATTCTAATCTAAAATAGTTACAAACTTCAATGCCCGAGCGTGGAACGACCACGAACCATGCTCAAAGACCGTGTCTACGTGGTGTTTGGACATGGGCAACAACCTCAACGCCAACGGTGCTACTCCCTTGCACCGTATGTGTTTCTGTCCTTCCTGTTCGAAATTGTGGTAGAATTCATGATTTATTTTGTGCTTATTCGGATTAAATCTCGTAGTAACTTGCTCATATATTCAACTGGCGCAACGTCCCCTATAGCCACTCCCGTTTCATGGACGGCCTAGTCGATGCCTCCAAGGAGCCGTTCGTCCACTTCTATGAGTGCCCGATGCCGTTTTGTGGCTCGCCAGTGGACATGGTGCATCATCTCACGGATGCGTGCAGCAGTCACTGCTGGCCCTTGGCGGAGAACATCAAGTACGAGACGTGCTACCCGTTCACCATGCTGGAGTCGCTGGAGGATCGACGTGAGAGGGAGGGGGAGGAGATAGTGATGAATGTGAACGTGAGGGGGAGGAGATAGCAATGTCGTGGGAGGCGCAGTATTTATAGCGAGCAATGGCACACCTACATAAGATATGGACTGAGCTGCACTGACTTAACTGCAGGTCCAGTTGCGTCACTGACATGCGGGCCAGACCCCTGTTGGGCCCATATGTCAGTGACCCAATGCACCTGCAGTTAAGTAACAGCTACGTGGGCATATTTGTTGGAGTAAATTACGGGGGAGCGAAGGGGTGGAAATATTGCTGGTCACAATGGATTGGACGAGCATGGGGGGAGGAGAGTCATGCATGCAGATTTTTTCACACGGGGTGGAGTGGTGGGACCGCTGGAGGGAGAAGTAGAGTTTGGCAGGCATATTGTTTCCACACATGGAGAGGAAAATATCTGGAGACGAACGGGCTTCCTGCAGGTATGGGGAACGGTGCATAATAAGTCATCTTGCATGCCGGTCTAGGTATAGTCTCAAGTCATTAAAAACATACATGCCCCACACATGTTCATATTTCAAGGTGCACTAAATTATTGCATGCGATGATTAAGGCTGGCCATAATGGTGGTATCTTAGCTGGTATCATGCACACGAGAATAGCAAACATGCTGATGTGGCAAAGAATTAAAGAAGAGAGGGGGGTTAGAGTAACTAGTGTTCATGCATGCATTGGTAAACACATTTTTTTGTGAAGAACGACAACGCTAGTTGAGTACTTTTGCAGACTTCAAAAACTATTCCACCGCCTCTACTATCTTGCTAAGAGTAGGTGAAAATTTTGAATCGGGCCCTTTAAACTAGAAGGGAGGTAGTGGTACTCTAATAGCTAACCTTGTTGTGATGACAAGATAGGACATGGCACGCACCTGGACGGAGGAACTAGTCTGCATTGTGCATTTAAGTTTTGTTTGAAGTCAATGTACCTCTACTTTCACCAGACTTATAGAAAAAGGTGTCAACATTCACAATGTCAAATCAATATTTTTACACTCATTATAAAACGTAGTTCTTATACTCATTATAATCAGTATTGTAGATATTGATATTTTTAGTATAAATTTGGTCGTGGGATTTCATTGATGCCTGTCAAAACATGGAGGAAGCGGAGCTTAGGGCTTGCATTGCCGGTCTCTACATAGGTATTTCTCTTCATAATCTTGTAATTTTAGAGACTGATTGCGCTTTTGTGGTAGCGTCTCTTGCGTCGGGGGACTATGACAGGTCTGCTATGTGTGACCTGAAGATGAAAGCGTTGAGCATCTCGAAGTTGATCGACAATCTTCAATTGTCAAAGATTTTCAATCACTAAGTATAGCTTTGACAACAGATTAGATGATATTCTTCTAAATAACGTACCGCCCTGTGTGGTGAATATTGTATCGAATGAGTGTACTGGTGTGGCTGGTTAATTAATATAAGGTGGTGTTCAAAATAAGTATAAATTTGGTCAAACACTTTGCAGACGGTTGACGGGAGTAAAAAGGACCAGAGGGAGTATCATGCATGCGGACTAGGCAAAAAAAATTGCTTGTCTAAAAAAAGGCAAAAAAAATTGCTCATTTATAGCCGGTCGAAGTCTCAAAGGGCGCGACCGTGCAAGGGAGGCGAAGGTCGTGGGAGGCACGACGTTTGATGGAATTAAGTGAAGTTACATCCACGCACCGGCATGGCATGCGAACAGGCAGAAGCTATACCGTCAGGCCTACGATATGGGTCTAGTAGACATGACATCTAGTGGGTCCCGCATAGTTCTCGAGAACTCTTTGGGGGGCTTGCAGCCATTTATCCACCGGGCAAGCCAGCAACCCCACGCCGTTCGCACGCCCTACTCGTCCCCGTCTTCTACTACCTTACAACAGTTCGCTCCCAGTCGTCCCGTCCTTTCACATTAGTTCGCTCCCAGTTTTTTTACGGGGTACAACAGTTCAACTTCTCCTAACCCTCCTCCAAAATCCATGGCCTCCCAAACCTCCATGGTCGCCGCTGAGTACCAGGTTAGAGCCATCACCGGTGATCAGTTCATCGTCATCTACACACATGGATCTGAGACGGTGAAAGCATGGCTTGCTCGCTTCCTACGCATGTTCAACAGTTCAACGGATGAGTGGGTCGCTGGGCTAGATGTTGAGTACACCACAGTCCTAGGATGAGAGAAGGATCTAAAGGACGAAGAGAGGAAGAAGCCCGCTGTGATCCAGGTTTGCGTACATAACGTTTGCTTGGTCAACCACATATGCCATGCCGACGTTGAGTGCCAGGATTTTAAGAACTTCCTCAAGGACAAACGAGTGAAATTCGTTACTATAGGCTTTAAGAATGACAGGGATGTCCTGCGTCGGATAGGTCCCGTTGTAGGCCAGCCCTTCGATCTCCAGAGGGCAAGCCTGGTTTCCTCCTCTCAACCTTCAATGCTGACCCTGGCAGCATCCATGATTGATCCTTCATACGCTAAACTGAAGAAACCTCATCACGAGTTTCATCATGCATGGGAGTAGAAGACATTAGATGAAGATCACATCCTATATGCAGCAATGGATGCCTACCTTTGTTTAAATATCCACAAGGGTTGGATGAAGAAGCAGAGCCCAGTGTCCGGTTCAAGCAAAGAAGCGTCGACGAAGAGGAAGAGGAAGAGGGACGAGGACGAAGTCGAGGACGTGGACTCGGACTTCGAGTAGGTGGCAGTGCCGTCGCTCATGCTGGTTCTACTGCAGTGTCAAGCGGACTAGTTGCTTAGTTTATTTTCAAGGGTGTGTTGTGCTGAGGCCCCACCAGAACTATGTTTATGTTCTTTCTCTTTATTTGAACTCTTTAGTACGTACAGTAGTACTAGTACTATGTCTTACTACTGTTCTTCTTGCAGTTGGTACTACTGCTCCTATCTTCGTGTTCCTACTGTATTTAATACGTTCGTACTAGTAGTATAATTTGGGTCAGTCGATTTGTGAAATAAGTTCGACGAAGCGAAGGAAGAAGACGGCAGAAGAGGTGGAAGACGCCCTTCTAGACATCCATGTTGCATCAAACGGCTCACATGAGTCGACTGACCCAAATTGCTCCTTCAGATTGCAGGATCCACATGGCATTCAAGGTCTCGAAGGTAGATTCCGCGTCCGCACACGGTTTGCGGGCTCGAGGCGCGTGCGACCGGCTTCCGCCGCGACAGCCACCATGCACGCCTCCTCCGCGCGGCCGAAGACGACAATGACATGGTAGTTCCTCCTCACCGGGGTGCTGGAGCACGCGCTCATCCTCCTCTTCATACGCTGCGTGCATACACGCGGCTCCACCAACTGCTCGCGTGCTTGGCAGCGCGGCGGCATCGCGAGGAGGGACTGCAGACGATGTGAGCGGGCGAGCCGTCGGCTTCATGGCATAGGAATGGCGGCGACACGACGGTGATGGGCGAGAAATTGTTGGCCGGAGCAGGCGGGCGCCGGCATGCGCAACGGCAGTGGTGGCATATTGATGTGTGCGCGTGTGGGAGCTTACTTTAGTTATATATATATAAGGTTGGTCAAACTTAAAATAAAACCGTACTAGTACACGTAAACATTAGACTTAGGCAGCGCTTTTATTAGTTAGTACCACAGCCACAATACGGAATCCTATGCAAGCGCGTGAACCGTGGCCGTGCGGTCGATCGAACGGTGTCGCGCTCGAAGGACATCCACCGAACCTTTTTGTGTGTGTGAAAACAATCCTCGAATATTACTCAACTTTTTTTTCCTGTGAAAGTTCTTGACGCTGCAATATTTCCATATATTTGAACTTACCTCCAGTTCGTGTTTATTTGGATTTGGACGTTTTAGGTGCTCCCTAGTTTTTTTAATACTTATTTTGTGTGTGTGACTGAGAGAGAACGTGTGTATGTGTCCATATGTGTGTTGTGGCGGAAGGGCAATGTGGAGACGGTGTGCGTGTGATACATACATAGAGAGGTGTGAATGTGCAAATGATCATGCATGAGTGAGACATAGATAGATGCCGATACGTTGTGTATACATGAGAGAACGGTCTTCTAGTTTAGGGCCTGTTTGGTTCCAATAAGTCACCTGACTTATAAGTCAGGTGACTTAAAATCAGTGACTTATAAGTCACGCCTGTTTGGTTGTCATCTGACTTATAAGTCACCTAACCACACCTTCCCACCTTGTTTTTTAATGTAAAGGTGATGGGACCCACGTAAAAAGGGGTGACTTAGGTCCTGTTTGGTTCCAATAAGTCACCTGACTTATAAGTCAGGTGACTTAAAATCAGTGACTTATAAGTCACGCCTGTTTGGTTGTCATCTGACTTATAAGTCACCTGACCACACATTCCCACCTTGCTTTTTAATGTAAAGGTGATGGGACCCACGTAAAAGGGGGTGACTTATAAGTTTTAAGTTACGGTTGAGCAACTTATGACTTATAAGTTGGGGTGACTTATAAGTTGGGTCCGTTTGACAAAATAAGTCACTTTTTGCACTTTTTGACTTATAAGTTGGTGACTTATTTGGAACCAAACAGGGCCTTATAAGTTTTAAGTTGGGGTGGAGCAACTTATGACTTATAAGTTGAGGTGACTTATAAGTTGGGTCCGTTTGGCAAAATAAGTCACTTTTCGCACTTTTCGACTTATAAGTTGGTGACTTATTTGGAACCAAACATGGCCTTACTTGTATGTGTGTGTGTGTGAGAGAGAGAGAGGAGCATCCGTAACACAACAACCATCTCTCTCAATTCGTCCGCCCCTCACACGGTCGCATGCAACACATGCATCAACGCGCACATTTTGACACCCTCACCCGGCCCCTACCCACCTCAAGGCCCGCACAATCTCTTCATGAATGCCCATTTCTCTCCTTAGGTTTGTTTTCTCTCAATATCTGACACACACACATAGACACACGCAACACAACACACACACACACATACACTCCCCCGAACACACAATTCATCCCCATCCAAGGTTATACGGCGACCACTCTCGCTTATGCTTCTTTGCACCCCAACATGCACAACACCTCAATCTTCAAAGAGGGCGTCGAGCAGATCGAAGACGGCGACCACACCACGCTAGAGAATGCGGGGTCATTTGGAAGCAGGGTGATGTGACGACGGCTGACTGACTCCTCCCCCACCCTCTCTCTCTTGCACAAAATTACCAATCCCTCTCTCCCCCGCACAAAATTGTCAATCCCTCAACCCACGAGATCCTTCCCCTCTCGTCCATGTTTTTCCAGCTCTCTCATCAAACATGTTGTCTCTTCTCCTTCCACGTATACAGAATCCAGATGCACACGCATCTCATGTATATTACATGTATCCATCTTTCTCACAGACCTAACTTCTTCCTCTCTCTTTCTCTCTCTATCTCTTTATGTCTCGTTAGGTTTGTCTCCGACTCTCTCGTCCACATACATACAATCTTTCCCACCCTATCTGCTCCATCTTCAAAAGCTCTCTCTGCATGTTTCATTCACACATTGGGATATGTCAAAATGTTGCTTCTATAATGGCTGATGTAGAGTTATGGTTGTTTTTGTTGCATCCTACAAAGTAATAACTATGAAATGCATTTAGATTCTCATTTGACTGGGATTATGTGAGTTTGAGCATGTTGTGAAGTACTATAGACCTTGTATACATCTTGGGGTTCGAAAATGATTGTAACTATTGAATTGTATAGACCATTACATTCGAAGTCAATAGCCTAATATATTTATTGCACAATTTCAACAAATGATTAGTTCACTACAAACTAAGAAAACAAATGTGTACTCCCTCCGTTTTTATTTAAGTCCACATATTAGCATTGGTCAAAGTCAAGTTTTGTGAACTCTCAGAAAGCTTATAACAAAAAATATTAACATATACAATAACAAATAAATACCATTAGATTCATTATTGAATGTACTTTCACATCATACATATTTGTTATGGTAAATGTTTATATTTTTCTATAAACTTGGTCAAACTTTAGGAAGTTTGACTTCGGTTAAACCTAATATGTAGAGTTTACTACTACTACTCGCTAGTTGCTTAGCCGAATCACTCAACACGCCACACGAGGGGTCCAGTGTCACAAAATTTTGAGGTCGGCGGGAAAATCTCCCGCGACCCTGATTCGAGCAGTGGGAAGTTACCATCGTAGCCTTCAGAACAGGCCTACGGATGACGGTTGGTAGGGGGCTATTTTCGTAACTTCAGGTTCACCCTACCCAGCCAACCCCACCCCGACACCCAGAGTAGTACACCTGAATACTCCCCATTTTCTATCCCCACCGCAAAATAGACTTCTCCACGGCACCGCAGCCTTCGTGCTCCTCCCCTTTACATCGGCGCACTCGTCCACCGCAGTGCATCTGCCTCATCGACGACCTCGTACGCCGCACTGGAGCCGGTCCATCGTCGTCTTCGTACATGGAGCCTCTTCCCGGACATCATCTTCCACGGTCTCGGATCTGCTTCCCGGAAGCTGACGCCAAGCGCAGAAGTACCACCGTCGTGGACAATGAACTGACTCCCATTGCCGACCATGACTCACAGAGGCCATCGCGACCATCGTTCTCCTCCTCGATTGGTAATGTGTGTATTGAATCACTTAGCAGTACATGTGCAGTTCCAATTTTGTTCATACCTACCCTTCAAATTTCCTAGGTGCTATTGTTCCCATAAAAGTAATTGGTTATAGTCTCGATTGTCCAACAGAATATCATCTTGTAATTGTGCATTGCTCCTATATCGCACTGTGCTTGGGTAGGTTTTTCATCTGCAACCAGTAGTGTGGCAAATGATGGAAAGGTTTTTAGAACTAGCAAGATGCCCATGCGTTGCACGCATCAAGATGCATTTGTATGAGTAGTTTATCTTGTCGGAGAAAGGATGAACGAGGGAAGGCCTTATTTGCAAATCTGGAGAGGGGTATGGGTAACTTTTTGCAAAATTCCCATTTGTTTCCTTCCTATCTGTCAGATATAAATCGGACGGCCTATATTGCAAGAAAAAAAGTATAGAGAAAAAAGTAGACAGTAAAGGAAGTAGAGATAAATATTAAATATTAAATATTAAATAAATAGAACAGTAGAGGAGAGAGTAGAGATAGCATGTTGAGATTTTTAAAGCGCCGCGCGTTGCGATTCTATTGGAGATGCTCTAACATGGCAGACGAGTGCTTTAATGTTGCCCACGAGATGCGCGAGTATTACTAGTAGTATATTTCTCTTGCCATGTTGAGATTTTAAAACCACGAGTGTGAACATGCAGAGGAGCAATGAAGACCAAACACGGGATATTCGGGACATCTTCAGGGAGCGTGGCAAGTTAAAGAGGATCTGCACCGAACCTGTAAAACGAGCTTTGGTAAGTAACACCCTTTCAATTACTTCCGTGTAGCCTCGTGTTCTTCGATGTGTATATGTTGTAGTTTCTGTTTCTCTTAAGCGTGGTGTTCTTCGATGTGTAATAAGAAGAGTCTTAATCATCCTAACGCTTTCGTTTTTAACTTGATGTAGGATGTGGGTGTTCTCACCTTGTAGTTTTGTTTTATTTTTTTCCTTTTGAATTCACTTCTCCGAGTTCTGTTTATCTGGATTCTACTAAATGGATCTGGGTTGCTCTGAGTATTGATCTAAAAAAGAAGTAACTTCATGTCAGGATGCAGTTCCTGCGAGGAGGGAAGTATGGTCAACCTCAAGATCATGTTTCCAAAATGAGGCTGGATTACACACAAGGTGCCAGTTCCCTAATGATGCTGGATTAGACACAAGGTGCAAATTCCTAGATGATGCTGGATTACACACAAGCTAGGTGGAGTCGTCAGCTGTTCGTGTGCTCGTGGCATTAGTGAAGGCTGAAAGAAAGCATGCAGCAGCCCTTGAGAAGATAGCTGAGTGCTTGAAGAAGCGAAAAGAGCAATTAGATGCTCTCTTCACCCAAGCCAAAGAAGAGATGGAAGAAGCCAGAAATAAGCTAGCAGAGGCAGAGCAGGCTAGGCGTCTCCTGCTATCTAAAACTGTTGTCAATACAAAATTTCCTTCATAATAGCTAGGTTCAAATGTTTATCCAGTCAACATGTCTGTTGTGATGTCCGTGCATCTACTGATGTGGCACAAAATGTATTTTTTCGGGTCATGTAATAACAACAATTACTTTCCAAACAATAACAGGCGAAGCATTGGACATGGTATAGTTCACGCGCAAGCCCGACATTCCAAGTTCAACTTCCACATCAAACTCATGTTCACAGATATCTGCACATTCATACATAATGTCCACAACCATGATTCACTTCAAAGCCAAAAAAATGTGAGGAGAGTTATAAATAAAGAAATCCTCTACTAGTCCCAGCTACCAGTGCGAGCACAACAAGTCAAGACCATGCGTAAATTAATTATATTTTAGTCATTTTTTGTGTTCTAAAATGCCTGCCGGCTCGCGGAAGGATGTGTTGCCGGCACACGCGCGGATTCAATGAAGGCAGGCGGGGCAGTCTTAAGCTGGTTGCACATGGCGAGGAGGCGTGCTCAGCTGGGCCTGCAGCGAGTGCGGCCCTCTTGGCCGGCGCACCGGTTCAATGCCTGCGTTATGAGAGGTCGCGTCCGTGTCAGAGAAATTACGCGGCGAGGAGGCGTGCTCAGCTGACTATTCCTACAAAGGTGCTCCACCACGTACCCGTTACCCGCGAATGTAGCAATCGTGCACCTAGGGTTTTAGGGTTTATTTGTTAACGTCGCCTTTACGTAACACTCATGTGTGCGACACAGCGAGAGGCCGACTGCGTGTGTGCGCCTCTTCTCTTCGTATATGTACTCCACCGTTTGTCTGGTGTCCAAAAAATTGTAATAACTACTAGCAATGTGCCAATGCGTTGCCACACGATCAAAGTAGATTAATACATATTCACCGATTTGATAGAAAAAAGTCTAGTTTTGAAATACGTATATCACTAAAAATATGTTATGTTTCACTCAAAATATATTCCTTTGGCAGTTTTGATGAGATAAGGGAGCAATGTTGTTGGTTTCAAGATTCGAGAAGTGGTATATGTCTAATTTCTACTCTTACTAGCAAGATGCCCATGCGTTGCACGGAACATCAAGATCTTGTGGGAGAAAAGGATGAACGAGGGAAGGCCTTATCTGCAAATGTGGTGAAGAGTGCGGGTAAATTGCCATATTTTCCTTCCTATCCGTCAGACATAAATCGGACGACCTACATTGCAGGATGGCAGGCCCACCATCATCGCCAACTCTATTTTTTATCCCTACTCTTATAAAAATCATTGTCGGTGATGATCGTGTGCCTGCCATCCTGCAATATAGGTCGTCCAATCTATATTTGACGGATAGGAAGGAAACTATGGCAATTTTGCAAAAAGATACCCACACCCTCTCCACATTTGCAAATAAGGCCTTCCCTCGTTCATCCTTTTCCCCCACAAGATAAACTACTCATACAAATGCATATTGATGTTCCGTGCAACGCATGGGCATCTTGCTAGTTGTTGCAAAAAGCCCATGTGTGTGTGAGAGAGAGGGAGGGTGGAGGAGGACGGAGTGCATGTGTGACAAAGACACAAGGAGTGTGTGTGCGATAGGTATCAACTTAAAATGAGGCGATAGTGTGTGTGTGAACGATCGAGAGGGCGTGTCTCAAGAAGGGAAGAAAAATCTACATAGATACAAGGAGCGGGAGAGAGACATGTATGCGATGGTGGAAGCACGAGTGTGCGGGTGTATAAACCTATCTAGAGGCTAGCTAGTCGATAAATGTTTGTGAGAGAAATACGAGTCGGGGTGCGAAAGCGAGAGTTTTGTGTGTGTGAGAGAGAGACGGTAGTCGGGAAGGGGAGTGGAAGCAGGAGTTGTGTGTGTGTGTGTGTGTCTATGAGAGAGAGAGGAGACGGTAGTCGGGGTTGTCTGATCGGTAAATAAATGAATAATGTCAGTCTGGGATGGAGACGAAAAGGAGACCGCAACAAATGTTGTGTCTACAGGAGAGAGAGAGAGAGAGTAATTTTAGTGGTATGAGTCATATGTAGAGACATATAGGGTGTGTGAGAGAATCCCATAGAGAAAGACAAAGTGAAAGACGAGTGGAGACTGTGTGTGTGGCGGTGAAAAAGAAAGCTTAGGTACCGAGTGATACCAGAGAACAGTAGAGACGTGAGAGATAATGAAAACCGTGTAATGTATAATGATAGGGAGAGTGTGACACTTCTCAACGGAGACGTCGAGAGACCATGTTTGCGAGGATAGGAGAAACATGAAGTGAGCATGCGGGTGAGCTGGAGAAAAGAGAGTGATAGCTACCTAAAGGAGCATGCATGCGAGAGAGATGGGCATTAAAGGAGTGAACAAAAAAGGGATTCAAATATTTGAATTCGAGATGATGATACATGTAATCCATACTCGAACCAAAATTGATCTATCAAACATGCATACTCATATGAATTCACGCACATCTATGTTATTTAATACGTAGATATTACTGATCCATACATTTTAGTAGAACATAATTTGGTTAAATTTTTTTGAATTCAATCTTAAGATTTCGAGATCGTTGTATTTGTAAATCATATTATACATATAAAGGAGCAGAATTATTTGTTGTGCTTTTGAAAGTATATATAAAAAATGATGTATATAGAATGTAATTCCAATTGAAAATGGATCCCGCCCGAAAAAATAGAATACAAACGGGATTCGAATTGAGTTGGCACGGTAAACGTGCACTCTGCAAAATTTGAACGAAGCGGGGAAAGTCGCAGTAACCTCCCGAAACCAAAATCCGTGAGATGGAAATCACTACTGCCTATCCCTGCCACGCAAAGCCTATCTGCTGGATTTCTATAGGTTTCGATAAGGGTAGGTTTGTAATTTCACCCAAACGTGACGTAACCGCCTCTCACCCGGATTCATACACGGTGGGCGCCAAAGCACAGTGTGACCTCGACCAAAATCGACTCCCTCCCCGATTCATATTCATACACGGTGGGCGCCAAAAACAAACTCTCATCGGCAAATATTCGGTGTATGCGAGATTACCGTCCTATCCCCAACCGACTAATGTTGCTGTGATGTAGTAGAAATTTGAAACGAGGGCTAAGTTTGTAAATTTCCTCGCATTTGAGACAAGCACGCACTGAATACATGGTTCCCCCTTCCTCTCTACCTCCCTTTACCCATTCGTACTCCGTGGGCGCCAAAACACCCTCTCCACCCCACCCTCCTCCGTTCGCCGCCATCCACCACTGCATCCACCACCGTCCTCCTCCACCATGCTGGAGCTGATACCCTGATGCCGCCGTCCATTACAAGAGATTGACCTCTCTCATCCACGGCTTCGG
This sequence comes from Triticum urartu, assembly GCF_003073215.2. Taxonomy (NCBI): domain Eukaryota; kingdom Viridiplantae; phylum Streptophyta; class Magnoliopsida; order Poales; family Poaceae; genus Triticum; species Triticum urartu. Next base: position 150,736,387 of record NC_053027.1, read on the forward strand.
ACCGGGATCCTTGCATCCCGTCCTCTCGCTTCATCCCCACCGTCGTCCACCTTGCCGGCGCCGCTCCTACGACCGTCTCATCCACCGCGCCCCGCCACCACCGTCTACCCTCCTAGATCTGCTTCCACGCCACCGACAGCCATCGCTACCGCAGCACCATCAAATTCTCAGCAGATGCGTACACGACACCACATTAGAGGCGGTACTCTTTCGTATCTGCTCAACTTATTTATCGTAGCAAGAAAATAGATCGCCACTGCTTTACTCTGATTTCTTGTCTTGGTTTCTAAGTTGCCTTTGTCCGGTTTGCACCTTCAGATCCGCCATGGCACGCTCAACACTATACTGCCAATGCTTATGGTTTTCCCCTTTTATATTCCACACTAGTTAAATCACAGTAGACTAAATTTCAAAATTGGGTCAGTCGATTTTTCAGAGCTCGCCGGAGTTCACCAGTGTGATCGAAGGGTCTCGGGTGGTTGTGGGGCCTCGCCGAACAAAGAAAACTCGACATGGGTGGGGGTTGGGGCGGGGGTGGGGGTGGGGGTGGCGGAGGAACACAGGCGGTGGGGGCCGGTGGTCCGGCCGGCGGCCCGTGCGGTGTTCTGTATGGGAAGAATCAGAGACGAGGAAGAAGAAGGGTTAGGAGACGTAGGATCTTCATCCAACCGCCTGAAATGGTCGAGAGACAGCTGGGAGTTGCATTCTTAATGCGCTCTGGTTCATCATGTGTGGGCACAGCGCAACCAACATTGTATTATCCTGTCACATCCCTAGTTTTGGTATGACCTAGGCTAGCTAGTCATGTGTGCATCATGTTTAAATTTCATTTAACTTTGAAATGGGGATTGTGAAACCCTCAGAAGTCATTTCTGGAAATGACCCAGATAAAAATTTCTCCAAAAAGGTACAAGAAAATGTTCATGATGCTCTCTGAAAATATTGGACAGAGATAAAAATCAAGCCAATATCTTTAGGAGCTCATAAGTATTATTTTGGGCATTTGGAATTAATCCAGTAATTATTTGCGTTGGATAAATATTTTCTTATATATAAAATATTGTCCAATAATTCTAAATTTTGGTGAGGGGCTTTGGAGTGGTCCAACTATTCCCTACTAAACTTTACAAAATAAAATAAAATGATTTAGTATTTTTATTAAATCAAAACAAATGTCAGAAAAATAGAAAAGAAAACAAATAAAGGAAAAATCCTTACCTGGGCCTCCTACTTGGCAGCCCAGCGGCCCGGCAGCCCAGCCCGGCCAGCTCGCCGACGCCAGTCGTCGCCTACCTCCTGCCAGGAGGACGGCGCGCGTGTGCCCGATGCGCGCGAGCACACGCCGGCCACCTCCTGCTTCCCTGCTCGCCGCTGGAGGAACCCAACGACGCCACGCACTTCCTCGAATCTCTCTCCCTCTCTCCAGTGGACACCCCTCCTCTCTCTCGCCCTTCCTCGCTCACGGCCGAGCGCTGCCATCGCCACCGGCCACCGTTGCCGCAGCCACCGCCTCCCCCTCGCCCTCTCTCCGTGTCTGCGAGCTCCGCCACCTCGCCCTGAAGCTCTCCGTCGAGCCACGCGCCTCGGGAGGCCCTGGAGCGCCTCCATCGCCGCCATCTTCATCTCCGGTTGCCGGAGATCGTCTTCGCTGCCCCGTCGTCTTCAACGCATCCCCGAGCTCGCCGACCGCCTCGTCCGAACCGCCGTGAGCTTCTACGCCATTTCCCTCTCTCCGTTTAGCCGCCTACACGTCGTAGCCCCTTTCCCCGCCGTGGCCATAGCTCCTCGCCACCGTCTATGTCGCTGCCGTCGCCCTGGCCACCACAGTCCGCAACCGAGCATGTCACCATGCTCCTGGTGCCACGAGGGTGCCGCAGAGCCCCTCGGGTGGCCTCCCCGTGCCCCACAGCCCGCTCCCGCTTGAAGCCCGTGCTCCGGCCGCCGCCCCGAGCTCCGCTCCGGCGAGCTCCGGCCGTCCCCGCCTCTCCCACTGGCTCCAGATGACGCGGACGAGCACTGGCTCCTCGCCAATGGTCTCCGCCGTCCAAATGGTCGCCGGAGGGCGAAATCCGAGGCCCTCCGCTGCGTCTGGCTCGCCGGCGTCAAGCCGCCGGTGGCTTTGACCCGCTGACCGGGGTTCACCCTCTCCCTTGTGTCACTGACGCATGGGCCACCCCCCTGACATTTAGTTAGTATTAGATTAACACAAATTAACCTAGGTTAGTTACCTAGTTAGTCACCGACCAGTGGGCCCGGTGCCCACTAATCCTAATTAGGCTAAATAAACCCCCTGTGAACTAACTGAGTCACTGACGTGTGGACCCCACACGTCAGGTTTGACCTGGCCAGCTCCATTGACCTACTGACGCAGGCATGACGCAATGCTGACGCAGTTATTCTTTTTCTGGAATTATTTTTAAACAGGAAATTCCAGAAAATGTTCAAAACTTCAAAAATTCATAGAAATTCAACCGTAGCTCAGATTGAAATAATTTATATATGAAAAATGATCAAAAAAATTCAATCTATCCATCTGTAACATTTTCATGCATGACAAAACCACCTATACATGCTGTATATATGAAAACACACTTATGGCATATTTAAGGACTTATTTTGGAGTTGCATTTGAACCCTTGGTTCAAATGGACCTCAACTAGATAAATGCCAGATGCATTAACTCAAACAACATCACATATTCATGCCATGATCATGCATCATATTGTTGCATATACTTGTGTTTGATTTTCGACACCGTTCCTTCTCGATAGGTCCTGCTCCGGAAAGTGTTCGGGAGCACCTATCAGTGGAGCAGTGCCCCCCCTATTGATCTACCAGGCAAGCAACCCCCCTTGTTCATTCCGATACAATCCTACTCTCTCGCTCCTGCTCTCAGTTATTGCATTAGGACAACAACGATTCAACTGCTACTTTATGCTGCGGTAGTTGAACCCATTCCTCTGCATGACCTGTCATTGCCACAGTAAATAGTTAAAACCCACTAGCATGTGTAGGAGTTGATTGAGCCATGTTGTGTTCTTGCCATGCCATGCCTGCTATTGCTTAGAGTTGTGTCAGGTCTGATTCATCGGGAATGAATTGGAATGTTATGGTATGTTCTGGTAATGAGAGTTAAGCGTCTGAACACGATTTGGTAAAGGTAGCGGTGAGAGGCCATGTAGGAGTACATGGTGGGTTGTCTCATTGGGACCGTCCTAAAGAACTGAGTTCTGTGTAAGTTGTCCAATGACTAGCTACTACCACACATTGGGCTCCGGGCGCTCCAAGCTATGTCGGCTTATTAACCGCCTTGATCTCTGTCCAGGAGTTGCAAATAGTTTCTGGTGTTTGTAGGTAGTGCTAATTTTCTACCGAGTGGCACCCGGCAGGGTGGGCTCGGGACAGACTAGGCACAGGTGGCACGGTGTACCAAGTGGCACCCGGATGGTGGGCTTGGGAACCCTGCTCACATCGTTTGGGGCCGTGAGCGACACCCCGGCCGGATCTCCTTGCAGATGGAACCCAAATAGGTGATAAACCTGGAGTAGAGTCTTGCGTGGTTAGTTAGGTCGTGGCTGACACCCTTGCCAGGCTTCCGCTTGAAGGTTGCAGAGATACATGATGGGTATATGGTGATAAGTGGTGAGAGCATGTGTGATGAAGTACACCCCTGTAGGGTTATCATGATCTATTCGAATAGCCGTGTCCTCGGTTATGGACTTCTTGGATGCTTACGTGGTACATAGACAACTTAAAGTGGATACTCTAAAATGCTCAAGACAAGTGTGAGTGCTATGGATGGCCTTCTCGTAGGAGAGACGGGGATGAATCCATACTAGTGTATTGATGTGGTGATTAGTGGACTCGTGTGCGCTGCCTCACCTCAAAGGAGTTTCTCATAGTCGTAGAACAAGATAGCCACTGAGTCAAAGCTGGCTTGTTGCAACTAAACCCCACATTACCTTCTTGATACAAATGCATGTATGATAGGATCTGACGTAAGTCTTGCTGAGTACCCTTGTACTCACGTTTGCTTTATTTATGTTTTGCAGATGAGACATCTGTCTCACTAGTAGTACCGCTTGGACTTCGACGAATAGCTTGTTACCTCAGCTACGATCTTGTACCTTGAGGGACTTGTAGATAGTCAGGCTTCTCGGCCTTTTTCTTTTGTAGTTGTCTGTACTCAGACATGTAATGCTTCCGTTGCTTGTATGCTCTGAATGATGGGTCATGTGACCCCTGTTTGTATTTATGCTATGTGGCTCTTCTGAGCCTTTATCTATATGAGTTGCGTTATGTTGTGATGCCATGTTGTACCTCACATACTTGCATGTTATGCGTACGTGTGACGTGTATTGCTATGTGTGGGATCCGACAATCTAGTTGTTTGTCCTTGGCAGCCTCTCTTATGGGGAAATGTAGTCTAGTGCTTCCTTGAGCCATAGTAGTCCGCTACAGCCCGGTTCACCGGAGTCCTGCTAGCCAGGACTACTGTTCAGGACACTTGACTGGCCGGCATGGTATTCACTTCGTTCCTGTGTCTGTCCCTTCGGGGAAATGTCACGCGGTGACATCCGGAGTCCTGCCTAGCCTGCTACAGCCCGGGTTACCGGAGTCTTGTTAGCCCAGTGCTACAGTCCGGATTCACACGCTGCTGACCGACATGCTCGAGGTTGATTCATGTATGCCTGTCCCCATGGGTTAGTGCCGCTTTGGGTTCACGACTAGTCATGTAGGCCCGGGTTCTCTGTCATATGGATGCTAGCGACACTATCATATACGTGAGCCAAAAGGCGCAAACGGTCCCGGGCCATGGTAAGGCGACACCCGTGCTAATACCGTGCGTGAGGCCGCAAAGTGATATGACGTGTTACATGCTAGATCGGTGTGACTTAGAATCGGGGTCCCGACAGCTTTGGTATCAGAGCCTGACTGCCTGTAGGATTGCCAAGCCAACCTGGTCGAAGTTGAGTCTAGAAATTCTTTAGCTATATAGGGGAATTGATTGTGGAAGGGAACGTAGGGCTCTTTTTACTCCTTATACCTCATGCCTTCTGATCTGAGTCATCCTATCTTTCCTACGGGGTTAAGGAACTAGGCTTTCTCTTCCGTCTATCAGGATCATGTGTTACTACTCCGTAGTCTCTAAGGTTTGGTTGATCTGAGTCATGTCCCAGTTTGAGTACCTCCGGTGTAACCTATTTAGCAATATCTCAGAACCTTGAGTGATGATGTTGAGTATGGTGCTCCTCCGTCTTTTGCAGAATGTCTCATTTCGAGCATTTTACTGCCGTTATGCTGCCGGAATTGTCCTAGGAGTTCAAGAGATAGTATTTTTCCTCGTACTATATTCTACATCCTTATCATGATGCTGAATCCATCCTTGTTTCCTTGGTTGGTTCTTCAGGATGTCGTCAGTTAACCGAAGTTCTGTTGCTCATAGCCAGAACCACGGAGATGGTAGGGATGAGGATCCTCCCGACCAGTCTTCATTGGCAGAGTTCATGTTAGAGGTTGAGAGGAACAAGCGTGAGTCTAACCGCTTGCTAGCACGTATTGAGGAGAACACCTCCCATCAGTGCAAAGAGTCAGCGACCATCCAGGATTTCATTGATCTGAAACCACCCACCTTCCATCATTCCATTGAGCCACTCGATGCAGATGACTGGCTCCATAGTATCACACACAAGCTGCATTCTGCGAACGTAGCTGAAAGTGACAAGGTCACTTATGCTGCATATCACCTGGAAGGTCCTGCTAGTCTCTGGTGGCAGAACTATGAGGCTATGCTTCCAGCTGGTCAAATTCCTACCTGGAGAGATTTCACTGAGGCTTTTCGCGAGCATCACATTCCTGAGGCTCTCATTGATCGCAAGAGAGAAGAGTTTTGTAGTTTCTCCCAGAGTAAGATGGTTGTTGATGCTTACAGTAGAGAGTTTGAGAACCTTGCCCGCTATGCTACAGAAGAAGTGTCCACAGACGCCAAGAAGCAGGCTAGGTTCCGGAAGGGTCTCAACCCCAAGTTGCGTCGTGATCTCCACTTGCATCATTGTAATACATTCCAGGCTCTTGTGAACAAGGCCATTAATGCAGAGAAAGCTCAGCTCACTTACGAGGAGTCTCGTAAGCACACCCGTGATTTGGTTTCTTTCTCCGGTTCTAGTTCGCAGAAGCGCCGGATTTGGGTTCCGAACTCCGCTCTTCCACCCAGATATTCACTGAGGCCATCTTGTGTGGCACCTCACCCAGTTCAGTTACATGCTCCACGCAGGCCTATTGGTAGACCACTTGTCAATGCGGGTCCACGTCCTACTTCAAGGACTTGTTTCACATGCGGAGAGCCAGGACACTATGCACGTGACTGCTCTCAAACCAACTATGCTCCACCCCAGCCTGAGAAGTCTGTTGGCCGTGGCAAGCCATCACACAAGATGATTAGTGTCAAGTCAGCTCCCACTGAACGTGGATGTGTGCATCACGTCTCAGCTAAAGACACTCATGATGATCCGAATGTCGTTCTTGGTACACTCCTTGTCAACTGTCATCCAGCTTGGGTTCTGTTTGATACCGGAGCATCTCATTCCTTCATTTCCGAAAGTTATGTCAGCTTTCACAACATATCCTTTTGTGATATTCCCTCTCCACTAGTAATTCAAACTCCTGGATCCAAATGGCAAACTTCTAGTGTAAGCCATGGTAATGAAATCCTTGTTGACAGACTTGTATTCCTTGCATCACTTATAGCCCTCAAGTCTACGGATATTAACATCATTTTGGGTATGGACTGGATGAAAGCTCATTATGCCAAGATTGATTGTTACACTAGGTCTGTTCAGCTTACACACCCATCTGGCAAGATAGTCACCGTCTTCACTAGGGTTGCAAAGCGTCAGCTCTATTCTCTTAATGCCAACCCTCTTCCTGACCTTGAAGATATCCCGATAGTCCGTGACTTTCCGGATGTCTTTCCAGAGGAACTGCCAGGTATTCCACCTGACAGAGATGTAGAATTTGTCATAGATCTTATCCCAGGAACCGCTCCAATCTCTAGGAGACCTTACAAGATGGCACCCTTAGAACTAGCTGAGCTTAAGAAACAACTCGATGAATCCTTGCAGAAGGGTTTCATCCATCCTAGTTCTTCTCCCTAGGCTTGCCCCGTCCTCTTCGTCAAGAAGAAGGATGGTATGGACCGGATGGTTGTAGATTATCGTCCCGTTAATTTGGTCACGATAAAGAACAAGTATCCGCTCCCCAGGATCAACGACTTGTATGATCAGCTCGCTGGATCCTCAGTCTTTTCCAAGATGGATTTGAGGTTAGGCTACCACCAAATCAAGATCAGAAATGGGGATATTCCTAAGACGGCTTTTGTCACTCGTTATGGTCAGTACGAGTACACCGTCATGTCTTTTGGTCTAACCAACGCTCCAGCTACTTTCTCCCGCTTGATGAACTCGATCTTCATGGAGTACTTAGATAAGTTCGTCGTGGTTTACCTCGATGATATTCTTATTTACTCGAAGAACGAGGAAGATCATGCCGAACATCTTAGACTTGTGCTAGAAAAACTCAGAGAGCACCGCCTTTATGCCAAGTTCTCCAAGTGCGGAATTTGGTTGCCAGAAGTGACCTATCTCGGCCACGTAATCTCTGGTAAGGGCATTGCTGTCAATCCCGAAAGAGTTCAGGCCATTCTTGATTGGACTCCGCCTGAAACAGTTAAGCAAGTTAGGAGTTTCCTTGGTCTAGCCAGTTATTGTCGCCGATTCGTTGAGAACTTCTCCAAAGTGGCCAAACCTCTCACAGAACTTCTCAAGAAAGATAAAAAGTTTGAGTGGTCCCCACAGTGTGAGCATAGTTTTCAGGAACTGAAAAGACGCCTGACTTCTGCTCCCATACTTGTGCCACCGGATTTCACTAAGGACTTTGTTATCTACTGCGACGCCTCACGACAGGGACTAGGTTGCATTCTTATGCAAGATCGCCATGTGATTGCCTATGCATCTCGACAGTTGCATCGACATGAGGAGAATTATCCTACACATGATCTAGAGCTTGCAGCCGTAGTCTATGCCCTTAAGACATGGCGACATTACCTTCTTGGTAAACGTTGCGATATTTACACCGACCACCAGAGTCTCAAATATATCTTCACCCAACCAGATTTGAACCTGAGGCAAAGACGTTGGTTGGAGTTGATCTCACATTATGATTTAGGGATTACCTACACCCCAGGTAAGGGGAATGTCATGGCTGATGCGCTAAGGCGTAAGTCCTATTGCAACAATCTCTTGTTGCAGCAGGGCCAACCACTTCTCCATGAGGAATTATGTAAGCTTAACCTCCACCTTGCTCCTCACGGATTCCTTTCTACCTTGGTGGCGAAACCTACTCTTGTGGATCAAATCATCTCTGCTCAGCAGCAGGATACGGGAATTTCCCAGATCAAGAGAAACATTAACAAGGGAGTTGGTGGTAGTTTCTCTATAGATGATCGTGGTGTTGTTTTCTTTGAGAGTCGCTTGGTGGTTCCCAAGAATCAACATCTTCGACAATTAATCCTTAAGGAGGCGCATGAATCTCCTCTCACGATTCATCCCGGTAGTACTAAGATGTATCAGGACCTACGCCAGAGGTTCTGGTGGACTAGGATGAAGAGAGAAATTGCTCAATTTATTGCTAACTGTGACGTTTGTCGTCGCGTGAAGACAGAGCATCAGAGACCTGCTGGCACCCTTCAACCTTTAGCTATTCCTTAGTGGAAATGGGATAAAGTTGGTATGGACTTCATCACCGGCTTTCCCAGGACCAAGAGAGGGAATAATGCTATCTTCGTAGTCATTGATCGTCTTTCCAAAGTGGCTCACTTCCTACCCGTTCGAGAGAGTATCACTGCTAGTCAGCTCGCTGACTTATATATTTCTCGAATAGTATCACTTCATGGTGTTCCACTAGAGATCAATTCAGACCGTGGTAGTCTTTTCACTTCACATTTCTGGGAGAGTTTCCAAACTGCCATGGGCACCCATCTTTCCTTCAGTACCGCTTTCCACCCTCAATCAAGTGGTCAGGTGGAAAGGGTCAACCAGATTCTTGAAGACATGCTTAGAGCTTGTGTTATCTCATTTGGTATGGATTGGGAGAAGTGTCTTCCCTTCACCGAGTTTGCTTATAACAACAGCTACCAAACCAGCCTCAAGAAAGCTCCTTTTGAGATTCTGTATGGACGAAGATGTCGAACACCTTTGAACTGGTCAGAAACCGGTGAAAGACAATTCTTTGGACCGGATATGATCCAGGAGGCAGAAGAGCAAGTTCGCGTCATTCGTGAGAATTTGAAAACAGCCCAATCTCGTCAAAAGAGCCAGTATGACCATCGTCATAAGGAAGTGGCTTATGAAATTGGCGACAAAGCTTACCTTCGGGTTACCCCTTTGAAGGGTACCCATCGATTTGGTATCAAGGGCAAGTTGGCTCCTCGTTACATTGGTCCCTTTCTCATTCTCGCTAAACGAGGAGAGGTTGCCTACTAGATGGAACTACCCCACATCTTTCTTGAGTTCATGATGTCTTCCACGTCTCTCAACTCAGGCGTTGCTTCTCGGATCCCATCCGCGGAGTGGACCACGAAACGCTTGATCTCCAAGATAACCTCACATATCGAGAGTACCATGTTCGCATCCTTGAACAAGCAGAGCGTGTCACTCGACGTCATAACATCAAGTTTCTCAAGGTTCAGTGGTCTCATCATTCCGAGAGAGAAGCTACTTGGGAGCGTGAAGATCGTCTTCGACTTGAGAACCCCGCTTTCTTCCCGCCGACTCCTGAATCTCGGGACGAGATTTCTTCGAGTGGGGGCGAGTTGTCACATCCCTAGTTCTGGTATGACCTAGGCTAGCTAGTCATGTGTGCATCATGTTTAAATTTCATTTAACTTTGAAATGGGGATTGTGAAACCCTCAGAAGTCATTTCTGGAAATGACCCAGATAAAAATTTCTCCAAAAAGGTCCAAGAAAATGTTCATGATGCTCTCTGAAAATATTGGACAGAGATAAAAATCAAACCAATATCTTTAGGAGCTCATAAGTATTATTTTGGGCATTTGGAATTAATCCAGTAATTATTTGCGTTGGATAAATATTTTATTATATATAAAATATTGTCCAATAATTCTGAATTTTGGTGAGGGGCTTTGGAGTGGTCCAACTAGTCCCTACTAAAATTTACAGAATAAAATAAAATGATTTAGTATTTTTATTAAATCAAAACAAATGTCAGAAAAATAGAAAAGAAAATAAATAAAGGAAAAACCCTTACCTAGGCCTCCTACCTGGCAGCCCAGTGGCCCAGCCGGCCAGCCCAGCCAGCTGGCCGACGCCAGTCGTCGCCTACCTCCTGCCAGGAGGACGGCGCGCGTGTGCCCGACGCGCGCGAGCACACGCCGGCCACCTCCTGCTTCCCCGCTCGCCGCTGGAGGCACCCAACGATGCCACGCACTTCCCTGAATCTCTCTCCCTCTCTCTAGTGGCCTCCCCTCCTCTCTCTCACCCTTCCTCGCTCACGGCCGAGCGCTGCCGTCGCCACCGGCCACCGTTTCCGCAGCCACCGCCTCCCGCTCGCCCTCTCTCCGTGTCTGCGAGCTCTGCCACCTCGCCCTGAAGCTCTCCATCCAGCCATGCGCCTCGGGAGGCCCTGGAGCGCCTCCATCGCCGCCGTCTTCATCTCCGGTCGCTGGAGATCCTCTTCGCCGCCCCTTCATCTTCAACGCGTCCCCGAGCTCGCCGACCCCTCGTCCAAACCGCCATGAGCTTCTACGCCATTTCCCTCTCTCCGTTTAGCTGCCTGCACGTTGTAGCCCCTTTCCCCGCCGTGGCCGTAGCTCCTCGCCGCCGTCTATGTCGTTGCCGTCGCCCTGGCCACCGCAGCCCGCAACCGAGCACGTCACCGTGCTCCTGGTGCCACGAGGGTGCCGCAGAGCCCCTCGAGTGGCCTCCCCGTGCCCCACAGCCCGCTCCCGCTTGAAGCCCGTGCTCCGGCCGCCCCCCGAGCTCCGCTCCGGCGAGCTCCGGCCGTCCCCGCCTCTCCCACTTGCTCCAGATGACGCGGACGAGCGCTGGCTCCTCGCGAGTGGTCTCCGCCATCCAAATGGTCGTCGGAGGGCGAAATCCGAGGCCCTCCGCCGCGTCTGGCTCGCCGGCGTCAAGCCGCCGGTGGCTTTGACCCGCTGACCGGGGTTGACCCTCCCCCTTGTGTCACTGACGCGTGGGCCACCCCCCTGACATTTAGTTAGTATTAGATTAACACTAATTAACCTAGGTTAGTTACTGACCAGTGGTCCCGGCGCCCACTAATCCTAATTAGGCTAAATAAACCCCGTGTGAACTAACTGAGTCACTGACGTGTGGACCCAACACGTCAGGTTTGACCTGGTCAGCTCCGTTGACCTGCTGACGCAGGCATGACACAATGCTGACGCGGTTATTCTTTTTCTGGAATTATTTTTAAACAGGAAATTCCAGAAAATGTTCAAAACTTCAAAAATTTATAGAAATTCAACCGTAGCTCAGATTGAAATAATTTATATATGAAAAATGATCAGAAAAATTCAATCTATCCATCTGTAACATTTTCATGCATGACAAACCCACCTATACATGCTGTATATATGAAAACACACTTATGGCATATTTAAGGGCTTATTTTGGAGTTGCATTTGAACCCTTGGTTCAAATGGACCTCAACTAGATAAATGCCAGATGCATTAACTCAAACAACATCACATATTAATGCCATGATCATGCATCATATTGTTGCATATACTTGTGTTTGATTTTCGACACCGTTCCTTCTCGATAGGTCCTGCTCCGGAAAGTGTTCGGGAGCACCTATCAGTGGAGCAGTGCCCCCCCTATTGATCTACCACGCAAGCAACCCCCCTTGTTCATTCCGATACAATCCTACTCTCTCGCTCTTGCTCTCAGTTATTGCATTAGGACAACAACGATTCAACTGCTACTTTATGATGCGGTAGTTGAACCCATTCCTCTGCATGACCTGTCATTGCCACAGTAAATAGTTAAAACCCACTAGCATGTGTAGGAGTTGATTGAGCCATGTTGTGTTCTTGCCATGCCATGCCTGCTATTGCTTAGAGTTGTGTTAGGTCTGATTCATCGGGAATGAATTGGTATGTTATGATATGTTCTGGTAGTGAGAGTTAAGCGTCTGAACACAATTTGGTAAAGGTAGCGGTGAGAGGCCATGTAGGAGTACATGGTGGATTGTCTCATTGGGACCGTCCTTAAGAACTGAGTTTTGTGTAAGTTGTCCAATGACTAGCTACTACCACACATTGGGCTCCGGGCGCTCCAAGCTCTGTCGGCTTATTAACCGCCTTGATCTCTGTCCAGGAGTTGCAAATAGTTTCTGGTGTTTGTAGGTAGTGCTAATTTTCTACCGAGTGGCACCCGGCAGGGTGGGCTCGGGACAGACTAGGCACAGGTGGCACGGTGTACCAAGTGGCACCCGGATGGTGGGCTTGGGAACCCTGCTCACATCATTTGGGGCCGTGAGCGACACCCCGTTGACTAGAGTCTTGCATGGGGTGGGCTCGGGAACCCTGCAGATGGAAACCAAATAGGTGATAAACCTGGACTAGAGACTTGCGTGGTTAGTTAGGTCGTGGCCGACACCCTCGTCAGGCTTCCGCTTGAAGGTTTCCGAGATACATGACGGGTATATGGTGATAAGTGGTGAGAGCGTGTGTGATGAAGTACACCCCTGAAGGGTTATCATGATCTATTCGAATAGCCGTGTCCTCGGTTATGGACTTCTTGGATGCTTACGTGGTACATAGACAACTTAAAGTGGATACTCTAAAATGCATGTATGATAGGATCTGACGTAAGTCTTGCTGAGTACCCTTGTACTCACGTTTGCTTTATTTATGTTTTGCAGATGAGACATCTGTCTCACTAGTAGTACCGCTTGGACTTCGACGAATAGCTTGTTACCTCAGCTACGATCTTGTACCTTGGAGGGACTTGTAGATAGTCAGGCTTCTCGGCCTTTTTCTTTTGTAGTTGTCTGTACTCAGACATGTAATGCTTCCGTTGCTTGTATGCTCTGAATGATGGGTCATGTGACCCCTGTTTGTATTTATGCTATGTGGCTCTTTTGAGCCTTTATCTATATGAGTTGCGTTATGTTGTGATGCCATGTTGTACCTCACATACTTGCATGTTATGCGTACGTGTGACGTGTATTGCTATGTGTGGGATCCGAAAATCTAGTTGTTTGTCCTTGGCAGCCTCTCTTATGGGGAAATGTAGTCTAGTGCTTCCTTGAGCCATAGTAGTCCGCTACAGCCTGGTTCACTGGAGTCCTGCTAGCCCAGCACTACTGTTCAGGACACTTGACTGGCCGGCATGTGTTTCACTTCGTTCCTGTGTCTGTCCCTTCGGGGAAATGTCACGCGGTGACATCCGGAGTCCTGCCTAGCCTGCTACAGCCCGGGTTACCGGAGTCCTGTTAGCCCAGTGCTATAGTCTGGATTCACACGCTGCTGACCGACATGCTCGAGGTTGATTCATGTATGCCTGTCCCCATGGGTTAGTGCCGCTTTGGGTTCATGACTAGTCATGTCGGCCCGGGTTCTCTGTCATATGGATGCTAGCGACACTATCATATACGTGAGCCAGAAGGCGCAAACGGTCCTGGGCCATGGTAAGGAGACACCCGTGGGAATACCGTGCGTGAGGCCGAAAAGTGATATGAGGTGTTACATGCTAGATCGGTGTGACTTAGAATCGGGGTCCCGATATATCCAAAATTTGCTTGCTCTTCTTTACCATGTTCCTCTTCCATTCTTCTTTAATATGTACTCTCTCCGTTCCTAATTACATGTCTTTGTATAGATTCCACCATGGACTACATATGGAGCAAAATGAGTGAATCTACACTCTAAAATGTATCTGGATACATCTGTATGTGATCCATAGTGGAAATCTCTACCAAGACCTATATTTTGGAACAGAGGGAGTATGATAGTAGTATAGTATGTTCCTTGTACTGAAGATGAGCAGGGACATTTGCAATGTAGAGGTCTATACGGACGGTTGTGATGGACACTTTGAGCCTCTTTGATTCGTAGGATCTTGTAAACATAGGAATAGGATTTGTAGTGGCCTACCCACTTGAATCCTATAAGAATAGCAAGGAAATGCGGGGAGCTGTGTCGCCTTTGAGAGTTACACTGATTTTAATAGTACCGCACCTTCACATGAAGAGAGCTGGTATCCAAAGCCTTTCTAGCCATACCGACAATACTAGCACATATATTCCAGCAAGTTCCACTTTGCTGATTTCACTCTGATGCTTAAGGTTTTCCCGTTATATCTACACTATGGTCTGTGTAGCTACTTTGTGTCGCACTAACAGCAGTCCACTCTTGAAGCTAAACACTGCAATGACTTACAAAATTGGCACCAAGGCATTGAGTGCCATTCTGGATGCAATGAAACTCATACGCTCCTCACCTGTTGATTCTTGTTCAGATTATGATCCTAATGACTATTCTAACCTCGAGGAGTCAAAGGCAGATGGCCTGTCCTGTTCACCCATCAAGGTGCATGTTCTAATTTGGCAATGTTTTATTGATTGCGGGTATCTTGCATATGTTGTCTTGCATCTCTTCTACTTTGTTGCACCACCATCTACTTAGTTTATTCATCATATATGTCGAGATGCCATGCCCATCCATTATCAATACATATTCCATCTGTCATCATACCATTTTTTCCACTCAAATGCTGTTCTTGTGCATCAGACATCAAAAAGGAAGAGGGTGATTGCTGAACCTGAAGGAGCACCAGCAAAGTCCTTGAAAACGTGGCGGTGCCGGAGAAATGATACAGCACCCCACTTATATTGGATGTACAACCAGTGACACAAAACGTAGGACCGACTCTAGCAGACTGTACCCATACTTCACTAGCCACACCTCTAGCCCCACCACACAGGACCTGCACTCCAGCAAAAGGTATACCGATTTCATTTGCCAGAGCACCAGCTGTACCACAGAAAAATCCCACTCCAGCAAAAAGTACAGCAAGTCCACCGGCCGAAGACCTATCCCAACTGCAGAGACGACCAATTCTTGCAGATTGGAACCCCATTCCATTTATTCCCAGTTTAAAAGACAATGCTTTCAATGTTGTTTGGGACTACGTGCATATATTCCCATCATGGGAAGATTATTGTGAAGACAAACACCATTTTCACATCTTCCTGTCCAACTTACGTGTAAGTGCTATTATTCATGGTTATTATTTTCCTGTTTTCTGCTGATTGAACACATCAATGATTTACATTACATTGTTGTAACTACGCGAGGGTCAATCTGGATAGTCATGACGAGCAAAGCTTTCTTGTGCTTTTCAAGGAAGCGTTGCAGCAGTATCGGTGTTACCTGAGGAAATCACACTTTGATGGCAAGTCTATAAACGAATTTCCGGTGAAGTCTCCTGTGCTAAATTTAGAAGACATTGAATGGAAAAACCTTGTTATGCACTGGTCTCTTTCCCAGGATGAGGTACTATCTATGAAATCACATGACAATTTGAACTTCTACTTTTCCACATGTGCCTTACGGATCTTTTTTGCAGGAAATCTGCTCGAAGAAGAATTCCGGTTTGACAAGAACGACAGTATATGGCAAATATGCTGCCCGCTGCTTTGCTCTTGTTAGTACCTGTTGTCCTGTATCACTGTACTTGCATACATACCTGGTTCATTATGTGACATCAGTATGCATGATAGCTTACTTATCAATTGTTCGCTCGAAATTATCTGATCTGTATGAATGGTTACATTAGTGTGGAATATATCCAATGCCAATGTTTTTTTAGCTCTGCATTGTTCTTGTAAGTACATGTTGTCCTTTATCAGTGTACTTATAATGACAGGTAGTTGTTCATGTACCATCACTCTGCAGCTTATTTTCCTTTGCCCTCCATTTTCTACACATCAGATCTATATTTACTCTAACCATATGAAAGTGCGTTATATCAACTAGAGGGGGGTGAATAGGCGATTTTTATGAAAGTCTTCAAAACGTGAGAGTTATGAAGACAAACAGCGAAGATTATGCCTATTACTATGCAGCGGAACTTAGATTACACTAGGCCAGCCATGGTCATGTATTCAATAGAGTGAAAGCACAATGACAAATAGCTTCAGTGTAATAAGGATCAGGTAGGAAGAAGTTATGAAGCCAAACAGATTATACATTCACGTTGTGAAGACAATAGATAAAGCAAGCATGCAATGGCTTCACAATGAGTAACAGTAAGAAAAGGAAGTGAAGATGAAACCAGTGACTCGTTGAAGACAATGATATGTTGGACCAGTTCCAGTTGCTGTGACAACTGTACGTCTGGTTGGAGCGGCTAGGTATTTAAACCTTTGGACACACAGTCCCGGACACCCAGTCCTGAACACACAGTTCAGGACACCAAGTCCTCACCGTATTCTCCTTGAGCTAAGGTCACTTAGTCCTCGCCCAATCACTCTGGTAAGTCTTCAAGGTAGACTCCCAAACCTTCACAAACTTCGTTCACTGGCAGTCCACAATGTCTCTTGGATGCTCTGAACGCGACGCCTAACCGTCTGGAGGATTCACAGTCCTCAAGTGTAATAAGTCTTCAGATCACACAGACAAGAAGACTTAAGTGATGCCCAATTTACTCTGGCTCTGGGTGGTTAGGGCTTTTCTCCTCGCTAGGAATTTTCTCTCAAAGGCTTCGAGGTGGGTTGCTCTCAAATGACAAAAGCCGTGCACTGAAATCTGAGCAGCCGACTGTTTATGGTTGTAGGGGGTGGGCTATTTATAGCCACTTGGCAACCCGACCTGATTTGTCCGAAATGACCCTAGGTCACTAAGGAACTGACACGTGTCTCAACGGTCAGATTTCGAACTCTCATGGCAACTTTACTTGGGCTACAAGCAAAGCTAACTTGTCCGGCTCTGGACAAGATTCGCTCTCATTGTCTTCACTCGAAGACACAGGTTTTTAATTTAGGCATCACTTCAGTCATTCTGACTGGTTCTCCTGGACCCCACTTAACAGTATGGTGGTTCCTATGACTCAGCACAAAAGAAAAAGAACTACGAAAGATCTAAGTCTTCGAGCTCCATATGCTTCATAACGTGTCTTCTTTTGTCATAGTCTTCAAAGTGAATATCTTCATGTACCACCTTTGTCTTCAATGTCTTCATACCTTTTTAGGGGTCATCTCTGGTAGTAAAACCGAATCAATGAGGGACTTCTACCTATGTTTTCCTGCAATTCTCACAAACACATTAGTCCCTCAACTAGGTTTGTCGTCAATACTCCAAAACCAACTAGGGGTGGCACTAGATGCACTTACAATCTCCCCCTTTTTGGTGATTGATGACAAACTAGTTAAAGTTTTCAACGGGGAATATAGTCTTTGAAATTGTAAAGGAATTGTCTTCATAAGTTGCAAGGGCTCCCCCTGAAGATGTGCATATAAGTTAATTTGCTTTTAGAATGCAAATGCACATGGCAGGTTGTACTTGTGGAGATCCACTTCAGCTTATGATGACAATCCACTATGCATGTGAATGTATATGAAGATAATGACATGCATAATGGAAAATGGACGTCTGCAGAATGAGATAAGTGTGGAATTTATCGTCGCACATGCGGAATTTATCTTCGCAAACAGAGTGGCAAACAAGTAGCAGACGACCATCGAGTTTTAGTGTTTACAACTCAAAGAACCAAATGAAGCAAAAACAAGAGTTGTAAACACGAAGCAAAATATAATAAAACATAAGGCACCCGCCCATATTGACCCGCTTGAAGACTATAAACATCATATGCTTCTCCCCCTTTTGTCAGTAATGACCAAAAAGGTTTGAAGACATAGAGTTTTCTACGCGTTCCCAGGCGCAGCAGGGTCGGTGGAGTTGTTTGGCGGTGCAGAGCTTGTAGGTGCTGAAGCAGGTGGCGGTGATGTAGCATCGTCGTCTTCATCAATGATTCTGGTAGTGACTGTGGTAGCAGATGAAGAAAACTCAGAGTCTTCAAGTGATGGTGTGTTGCGCATCACAGCCCTTCTAGGAGGTGTGGTGTCAAACTTGAAGCGCTCTGTGAAGCCATCCTCTTCAAGTTCAGCTTCAGTGCATATCACTGAGAGCCCTTTCCATGTACGACGGCACGTTTCATGTGTAACGAAAGCATTCTTGGTGGCTAGGTTTCGAAGATGATTGACATCCACCAAGAGGCTCTTCATCTGACGCTTTAGCCTGTCGTGATGCCTATCTTGCTTTTGGTGAAGGGCCACAAGAAGCTCTCGGTCATTGAGGACACGAGCACGCTTCTTGGGTCTTGGAGCATTTGTGCTGTCTGTGGCTTCAGTAGATGCTGGTGCACGTGTAGTGCCAGCCAACGGATATGCCCTGGATATGGCTTCAACACCTTCAACATTCTGCGTGAAGCTCTGGTGTTCTGCATTCTGAAGACTTATCGGTTGCTTGGCAGGCTCAGGATATATTGCTTCAGCAGAGGTATCCACATCTGGCAAGAAGATCCGATGGTTTCGGGCAGAGGGCTGATACGAGATCGCAGAGTGCAGTTTGATCAGCCTCATCACCCAAGGAGCATAGAACTTCAAACCAAATAATTCTGAGCCTGACGCTGCAAGTTGGCATATGAAGAGATCCTGTGCGTTGAAGCATTTGCCATGCAGGATATAGAATATGAGAGTCTTCATTGCACCCTCAATCTTGGCATGTGGTGAGTGTCCCTTAATGGGCCAGAGAGTCCGCCGGATGATGTGATATATGGTCCTGGGCAGATACTCAAAGTCTTCAACGAAGAACTCAGTTGGATAGGGTGCATCATGAGGCAATGGCTTCATCATTGAGAGCATCTGACTCATATTTGGTTCAGGCCTCTGGAATATGCTCTCAGTAGCTTCAGAATGTAGTTGACAGCCTTTCTCGAAGAATTCGCCAGGAGTGGGCAGGCCGGTGAGCTCAATGATATCAAATGCATTGGCTTCATGATGGACATTGCCGGTCATCCACTCCAGGACCCAAGTCTTCGAATCTCTGTTGTATCCTTTTATATGGAGAGTGGCATAGAACTGAAGCAGAAGCTCTTCATTCCAGTGCTCTTCATCAGTCACAAACGGCAGCAGACCCACTTGCTTGAAGCAATCCAAGGCTTCCTCAAGACATGGCAGACCAGCAATGGCTTCAACCTCAAGGCGCTTGTGCGGGAAGATGCGACCTTGGTTGTATAGGATGCTTGAGTAGTAGCTGCGCTGAGGATAGCTCCAGAACCTATCTGATACAATTCTTTCCCTTGAATAGGGGTTCTTGGAGCTATTGAAAAATGTATTGTCTGCCTTGAAGCTATTTATGTCAAAGGAGCCAGGTGCTGATGCAAGACCTGGGAACCTTGGAAGCCTTGGGACTGGCTTTTGGACATGAGGCCTGTGCTCAATATGATAATCGAATTGAGGACCTGCAGCAGACTCAGGAACAGAAGTGTCTGGCTCAGTAGCTTCGCTGTCTGCTGAAGCATTTGGTGGGGCGGGCTCCACATTGGCTTCAGTGTTTGTGGTGGCAGCCTCAACATTTTCTTCCTCCACTTGTGTAGTTGGAGGGACAACTTCAGGCACGTTCTCCTGGAGAACTGCATCTTGATGGAGCGGGGGAGTGGGTTCTGGTGGTGCTTCTTCATTGTCTTCGGCTGATGCAGCCAGAATTTCTTCAGTATGGACTTGAGGCCGTAGACCTTTGCGAAGCCTACGGAACGCAGGCGACGCTTGTGGGGTCAGAGTGGGCTGGGCCTCAAAGTCTTCTTTCTCCTGAGGGCGATCCGCCCATGACTCATCTTGTGCCATTGGCGTCAGAGGACGACCAATACTGATGAGTTCGCTTGTTTCAAGCTGAGGAAGAGCTGCATCATCTTGTACATTGTCTTGGTGACCAATGTCTTCAGCAGCTATGGGGTCGGCTGCTGGAATATCTTCAGCTTCAGGAGCCTCTGTGGGAGCAGGCTCATGAACTGTCAGTCGTCTTTCTGCATTGGGGTGAATGACAGAGAGGGGTTCAACCATCAAGGGCTCTGTGGGAGCAGCCCGAGCTTTCTTGATCTTGTGCTTCTTCTTGGTTGGGTCAAAAGGAGAGGCTGCAGAGTGTTTCCTCTTTCTAGCTTCAGCCTCTGCATTCCGTGTCTTCTTGAGCTCAGAAGCGGTTGACCGGCTCTTTGGCTTCGAGCCAGTCGTGGCGGTGGGGAAGACAATCGGAACAGCTTCTTGCCTTGGTGCCTCTGGTTCATTCACAGCAGGCTGCTTCTTCTTCTTCAGCCATCTTGGGGTCGATGCCAGGACGCCCAAGTGCCTTGCGCTTCTCGGCCTCATTGTAGGCCTGGACACATCGTTCTGCCAGAGACTTCATCCGCTCACGTGAGCCCTGAGCTTCAGCACGCTTCTTCAAAAAAATTTCCTTGAGCTCATGCAGCATGGTTTTGAAGCTCTTCACTTCCTACACGCTGAGCCTGGCCATGTGCTTCTTGAACTGAGCCTTTTCATGATCAATTTTCTGCTTCAGCTCAACAATGCGCTGAGCAATGGCCAATTCTGAAGCAATTGCGCCTTGGAAGGCGACGCTGAGGCCAACGGGCAGCTGCAGATCTTCAAAGTTGATGTCTGGTGAGGCAAACCATTCATCGATGAAGTTGTGGATGATGGCGACATCAAAGAGAGGCAGATTGTTGAAGATTTTAGCTTCTTCTTTGCTTTTGATAAGCTGCTCTAGAGCGTCATCTCCCAGATCTTCATCGCTTGATAGATCAATGGCTTCGCTGCGCAGAATGGCAGCAGCAGTGAGCTCTTTGCCAGTTTGTTGCTGGGGCTCCTTTTCCTTCTGGGGCTTGGAGACGCGGGATACGTCTTCAGACTGCACACTGACTTCAGGAGGTGCAGTTTTCAATGGCTTCGCCCTTGAGATCTTTGACGAAGGGGCCGGCTTTGAAGCTTTTGTCTTCTTTGACTACTTTGGCTTCGGCATAGCAGGGGCTTCATCAGACTTAGAGTCAGCTGGAGGGTCATTCACGGCAGTCCCTTGGACTAAGATGTGGGTGATCAGGCCCTCAAGATTGGCAAACGGACCGATGACATTGGGTTCTGCGTCGCGTGTGCCATCTGCCCTTGGTGCGGAGGGACCAGGGTTGAAGTCTAACCCAAATTTCTTCTTGTTTAGCTTCGCTGACTGTTGGGCAAACTGAAAGTTGCGCTTGAAGAGATTGTCGTCACGACACCAGAGGAGTGACGATGGATGCGCTTCATCAGGCTGTGGTCCTCGGACCATGCATGGGTAGAAGCCTTGAGCAATGGCTTCACCTCTTGTCTTGGGTATGAGATTCTTGTAAAGGATGTCCCCCCATGGCTTCTTGATGGCACATTTCTCAGCATACTCCTAAGTGACGAAGCGGTATTTGAACCACTGTTCTTCCCAATAGCGTCGAATCCATTGGATTCGGGTCTTGCGCTGCCCATAGCTCTCTTCTGGATCTGTTTTGTACATTTCTACCAAATCTTCAGGCAGATCTTTGGAAGTTCCTTCACGTCTCTGTCTGCCCCCCTTTCTTGCTGCTGCTTCTGAAGCCATAAACTTTAACTTGAAAGGCTTCAAAGTTTTCAAATGCTTCAAAGGCTTTCCTTTTCTGGACCAACAGGAACTGGCTTCAGGAGAGTTTATGTGATGCTGTAGGAATTCTGCAAATGAATGCAGACTATGAGAACCAAAGGATTCTCCCACGGACATGTACCTGTGACAGCATTAAGGTGCGAGGGAAGGGGAAGAGGTCATATGCTTTCTCAGAAGGTTTTGAAGATTAATCAGTTTAGAAGACATTGACCTCATCGTGCGAAGACATTCACTCATAGATAAGCAGTTGGTTCCAGATTTGTACGAACCCACAGATCAGTACAAGTGAGGAATCTAACTACTTTATGAAGCACAAGTGAATATACTAGGCATGTTATGAGATGCAGATTGAGAGATCTAACTTGTGTGAAGATAAACTTCTTATGGTACAAAGTGACAGAACCATGAGATCAAAAAGGGGCTGCAAAAAGAGGTTTTATTTACCACACTTGGAACTGCTAGACGGAAGGGAGTTGATGCCGAGCAGTTCAGTCCTCCGTGCCCTAACTTGGCCACGGAAAACACCTACGGCGACGGCAGAGAGGATGATGTCCGCGGTTGGCGTGAGGACGGCATTGGAGAGGTTGTGGCAGCGAAGCGCTTCGTCTCCGGCGTCGTCGAGTGCTAGCGGTGGCGCTAGGATTCGTGCGAGGGAGGAAGAAGGAGATAATGACCGCGGTAAGTGTGAATTTATAGGCTCAGGGGCGGCACTGTGCTATTACACAGGTGCCCCTGGCGGTTCGCATCTGAGGAACGTGTGGCCAGTTTGCGGGGGTTTGTTCCACGTCCCACGCACGCCTGAATTGTCAGGCGGTCGTTCCTGCTTCTCCGGATTTTATGTGGAGGAATGAGTATTGAAAATGAACTTTATGGTTGTCTCTGTATCTTTTGCTGACAAGGACACAGTGAAGACATTCGACAGTTTCAATAGAATGCATATGACTTGGAGAGAGAGAATTTGAGATAGAAAGCATAGAGAGATTGGGGTCCGATCACATTCACTTAGTTCAAAAGATTCAACCAAGAAGACATAGCTATAAGTGAATGATGTAGAGGACAGAACACTAGTATGTATATATCTATATAATCAACGTAGTGAAGATAATCATGAAGACATGTTGAGTTTGAAGCCAAATCAAATGTGAAGATATTGCAAGGTAACGCCATGAGTGAAACACTTCAAAATGGAACGTTTGGTGGTGGCGTTACCCACCGTATAGGAAGTATTAGACCCAGACACGGCGCATAATTATCGTGGCGCTCCAAAGTCAAATTCCACATTAATGTATTCACACTTAGAATGTATGTCTTCATTGATTGAAGATATACTTTACTTTGTGTGTTGCACATCTAAGTCATCAATATGCATAAGTGTTAGGATGTGTGCCTGATCACAGGACATTTGAGGATTCCAGGATATTTAGCTCACACCATAACTTGCAAAATCTCTTCTCATCCAAGGGCTTGGTGGAGATATCCGCCAATTGCTCTTCAGTGTTGACGTGTATGATATCAATGTCTTCCTTCACAACATGATCTCTGAGAAAGTGATGATGAATTTCAATGTGCTTTGTCTTCGAGTGCTGAACTGGGTTTTTGGCAATCTTGATGGTGCTTTCGTTGTCGCAGTAAAGTGGCACTTGCTTCAGATGAATGCCATAGTCCTTGAGTGTTTTCTTCATCCACAGAAGCTGAGCGTAGCAAGATCCAGTAGCAATGTATTCAGATTCAGCAGTGGAGAGAGATACACAGTTCTGCTTCTTTGAAGACCAACATACAAGTGATCGTCCCAGAAAGTGACATGTGCCTGATGTAGACTTGCGATCAACCTTGTCACTAGCATAATAAGCATCCGAAAATCCAACCAAATCAAACTCTGAGCCCTTTGGATACCATAATCCTAGAGTTGGGGTGTGAGCCAAATATCGAAGAATTCGCTTCACAGCTAAGTGATGCGACTCCTTTGGTGCCTCTTGAAATCGAGCACACATGCAAATACTAAGCATAATATCTGGCCTAGATGCACATAAATAAAGCAAAGAACCAATCATGGAGCGGTATACCTTTTGATCGAACTCTTTACCATTGTCGTCAGGACTTAGATGATGTTTGGCTGGCATTGGTGTTGTGAAGCCTTTGCAGTCTTGCATACCGAACTTCTTCAGGCAATCTTTGAGATACTTCTCTTGAGATATGAAGATGCCATTGCGTTGTTGTCGTATTTGAAGGACAAGGAAGAACTTCAGCTCCCCCATCATGGACATCTGATATTGCTCTTGCATCATATATCCAAACTCTTCACTGTACTTCTGATTTGTGCAGCCGAAGATAATGTCATCCACATATATTTGGCACACAAATAGTTCACCATCATATGTCTTCGTGAAAAGAGTGGGATCCAGGGAACCAGGTATGAAGCCTTTGCTCTTCAGGAAGTACTTGAGTGTGTCATACCAGGCCCTTGGGGCTTGTTTGAGGCCATACAGTGCCTTGTTGAGCTTGTATACCATGTCAGGATGTTTTGGATTTTCAAAGCCAGGCGGTTGTGCAACATACACTTCTTCTTCAATCTTGCCATTGAGAAAGGCACTTTTCACATCCATTTGATATAGAAGTATGTTATGATGATTTGCATAGACTAGCAGAATGCGTATGGCTTCAAGCCTAGCCACAGGAGCAAATGTTTCATCGAAGTCAATGCCCTCCACTTGAGTATATCCTTGAGCAACGAGACAAGCTTTGTTTCTGACAACTTGACCATGCTCATCTTGTTTGTTGCGGTATATCCATTTAGTGCCTATAATGTTGTGCTTCCGTGGATCAGGACGCTTAACCAGTTCTCATACATTATTCAGCTCAAACTGTTGAAGCTCTTCTTGCATAGCTTGAATCCATTCAGGTTCCATGAAGGCTTCTTCAACTTTCTTGGGTTCTGATATTGATACGAATGCGAAGTGCCCACAGAAATTTGCTAGCTGAGTTGCCCTTGAACGAGTGAGTGGACCAGGTGCATTGATGCTGTCAATTATTCTGTCAATCTGCACTTCATTGGCAACACGAGGATGTACAGGGCGAAGACTTTGCTCTTGCTGATTTGCGTTGTTGTTGGGAGGAATGTCTTCAGGCTGAGCATTGTCTTCATGTTGATCAGGTGCTGAGATGATAAGTTCTTCTTTGGGATGAGCTTCAGAAGGTATAATCTCTCCAGTTCCCATAAGCTTGATTGATTCACTAGCTGGAACTTCATCTAGCACATTTGGCAGTTGCTCTCTTTGTGAACCATTTGTCTCATCCAACCGCACATCCACTGTTTCAACCACTTTGTAATGGAAGAGATTGAAGACTCTGTAGGAGTGTGAATCCTTTCCATATCCAAGCATAAAGCCCTCATGTGCTTTTGGTGCAAACTTTGAGGTGTGGTGTGGGTCCTTGATCCAGCACCTTGCCCCAAATACTCTGAAGTAACTGACATTTGGCTTCTTGCCAGTTAGGAGTTCATAAGATGTCTTGTTCAGAAGCTTGTGAAGATAAACACGATTGATTGTATGGCATGCAGTGTCAATGGCTTCTGTCCAGAATTTTCTTGGAGTCTTTTACTCATCTAGCATTGTTCTGGCCATCTCAATGAGTGTTCTGTTCTTGCGTTCGACGACGCCATTCTGCTATGGCGTGTACGGAGCTGAGAATTCATGTGTGATGCCCAAGGTATCAAGATATGTATCAAGGCCAGTGTTCTTGAATTCAGTGCCATTGTCACTTCTGATGTGCTTTATCTTGGCGCCAAAATTGTTCATTACTCGATTGGCGAAGCGTCTGAAGACATCCTGCACTTCAGTCTTGTAAAGGATTATGTGCACCCAAGTATATCTAGAGTAATCATCAACAATGACGAAGCCATAGAGGCAAGCAGTGGTAGCAAAGGTTGAATAGTGAGTGGGACCGAAAAGATCCATGTGGAGCAGTTCGAAGGGTTGAGTAGTAGTCATGATTGTCTTCGAAGGATGTTTTCCCCTTGTCATCTTCCCTGCTTCACAGGCACCGCATAAGTGATCTTTCTTGAACTTGACGCCCTCGATGTCTATGACATGCTTCTTCTTCACAAGGGTGTGGAGGTTCCTCATGCCAGCATGCCCAAGCCTTCGATGCCAAATCCAGCATTCTGAAGCTTTTGCAAGAAGACATACTGCAAGTTGTGGTCCTGCTGAGAAATCTACCACATACAAATCATCTTTTCGATACCCTTCAAACACTAGAGACTTGTCAGATTCCATTAGTACTAGGCAACGATATTTTCCAAACATTACGATCATGTTCAAATCGCAAAGCATTGAGACATACATTAAGTTGAAGCCAAGGGATTCAACAAGCATGACTTTATCCATGTGTTGATCCTTTGAGATTGCAACTCTACCTAGACCCAATACCTTACTTTTACCAGTGTCAGCAAATGTGATGTGGCTCTTGTCAGATGGACGTAAGGTTGAGTCCATAAGAAGGCTTCTTTTGCCAGTCATGTGATTTGTACACCCACTGTCAATAATCCCTTCTGAAGACTTTGAAGTCGCTGGTGTCGTACCCTACAGTGCAGTTAGGGGGATAGGCTTCACGAAGGGAATTGTGAAGCAAAAACATTTGACGAAACAGTGGGTTATGAAAACTTAGATCCATATTAGGACTAATAGGGAGAGTAGCATGCGATTCAGGAATGAGGTACATAATGATGCCATTCGGGCATTTTATCTTGCGCCCTACAAGATTTTTAAGGTCCCCAGCAATAGCGTCAGAAGATTTTGTTTTTCTGCTGGAGACCTTTCCCTGCAAAAGAGAGTTAAGCTTTCTTAACCACCCACATCTTCAAGGGTGGCTTAGAAGCAATAAGTCTAAGTGCAGCATCTGAGAATTTTGGCTTTGAAGCCTCAACAAACAGTCTAGCAGGTGGACAATAATACTCATAGGAATAAGCAGAATAATTTTTGTTCATATGAACATGACGATTCGAAGAACCGCTCTAATATTCATATGCCTGAGTATGGTTTCCCTGCAAAACATTTGTGTTAGTGTGACTCAGGTGAGTCCTCTGTTTGTATGAAGCCTTTGGACCATATGAAGCCTTTGGTCTGAGGTTTGTCTTCTTCAAGTGAGGTGTCATGAAGACATTCACAGGAAGATTTTCCAGACACTTTTTCGGAACCCAGATCTTCTTCATAGGCGGTCCATTCCTGCTGTTAGTACCAATGTACCTGGCAAACACTTCACCATTCTGATTCTTAAACAGGTTATAGTTTGCATCAAAGGATTCATCAATGATAATGGGGTTAGCACAAGTGAAGCCAGATAAATTGGATGGATCTGCTGAAAGTTCCTTTGCAGCAACCCATGTGGTTTTGGGGTACTGCTCAGGTTTCAAGTTAGAGCTATCTGCATTTATTTTCCTCACAAACCCAACACCCTCTTTCCTAGGGTTTCGGTTCAGAATCTGCTTCTTGAGGACATCACATAATGTCTGATGTCCTTTAAGACTTTTGTACATCCCTGTTTCAAGCAATGTCTTCAACCTAGCATTCTCATCAGCAATAGCAGTGGTATCCTCAGCAGAGGGGTTAGTTACCACATCAACAGTTGAAGATATTGCAACAGTAGTAGCAGTGGAACATTCAGCAACAGAAGTAGCATTATCACGCTCAATGCATTTAAGACATGGTGGTTCAAATCCTTCCTGTGCGGGACTGATCTGTTCGGCGCGAAGGGACTCGTTTTCCTTTTGAAGATCTTCATGAGCCGCTCTCAATTTCTCAAGTTCTTGCTTCCTTTGAAGATAATCATAAGAAAGCTTTTCATGAGTTGTTGAGAGAGTATCAAGACGATCTTCAAGTTCCGGATACTTAACAGATCATCGCTTTTGTCTAACAGTTTTTGAATATGTTCCATAGCTTTCTGTTGTTCAGTTGCAATTTTAGCAAGTGTTTTGTAGATGGGCTTTGAATCACAGTCAGAGTCATCGTCACTAGATGTTTGATAGCGAGTAGTGCATGTGTTTACCTTGGCACCGCGTGCCATGAAGCAATAGGTAGGAGTGGAGTCGTTCTTGTCATTTGCGTCGGTGTCGGTGATGCAGTCATTGTCTTCAGTGTTGAAGATGGACTTGGCGACGTATGCTGTAGCCAGACTCGCAATGCCCGAATCAGACTCCTCCTTAGACTCCACCTCTGCCTCCTCAGATGCGGACTCCTCCTCTGAATCCATCTCCTTGCCAACAAACGCATGTGCCTTACTAGATGAGCTCTTCTTGTGTGATGAAGACTTTGAGGAAGACTTGGAAGAAGACTTTGAGTATTTCTTCTTCTTCTTGTCGTCAGAATCATATTCCTTGCCCTTCTTCTTCCTTCTGTTCTCATTGTCCCAATTTGGACACTCAGAGATGAAGTGTCCAGTTTTCTTGCACTTGTGACATGTTTTCTTCTTGTAGTCATGAGCAGAAGCTTCATCATTCCTTGAGCTTGATCGTGAAGATTTTCTGAAGCCGTTCTTCTTGGTGAATTTTAGGAACTTCTTCACTAGCATTGCAAGTTCTCTTCCAATGTCTTCAGGATCATCAGAACTGCAGTCAGATTCTTCTTCATATGAGGAAACAGCTTTTGCCTTCAAGGCACGAGTTCACCCATAGTTTGGACCGTAGATATCTCTTTTCTCAGAAAGCTGAAACTCATGTGTGTTGAGCCTCTCAAGTATGTCAGACGGATCGAGTGTCTTGAAATCAGGACGTTCTTGAATCATTAGGGCCAGGATGTCAAACGAACTATCAAGTGATCTCAGCAGCGTCTTGACGATTTCATGTTTGGTGATCTCAGTGGCGCCGAGGGCTTGAAGCTCATTTGTGATGTCAGTGAGCCGGTCAAATGTGTGCTGGACATTCTCATTGTCATTTCGCTTGAAGCGGTTGAAGAGGTTGCGAAGAACACTGATTCTTTGATCTCTCTGGGTTGAGACGCCTTCATTGACTTTGGAGAGCCAGGCCCAGACCAGCTTGGATGTCTTCAAGGCACTCACACGGCCATACTGTCCTTTTGTCAGATGACCACAGATGATATTTTTATCAGTAGAGTCTAGTTGAGTGAACTTCTTGACATCAGCAGCAGTGACACCTTCTCCAGCCTTGGGAACGCCATTCTCGACGACATACCATAGATCGACGTCAATGGCTTCAAGATGCATGCGCATCTTATTCTTCCAGTAGGGATATTCAGTTCCATCGAAGACGGGGCACGCAGCGGAGACTTTGATTATCCCTGCAGTTGACATAGCTAAAACTCCAGGTGGTTAAACCGAATCACACAGAACAAGGGAGCATCTTGCTCTGATACCAATTGAAAGTGTGTTATATCGACTAGAGGGGGGGTGAATAGGCGATTTTTATGAAAGTCTTCAAAACGTGAGAGTTATGAAGACAAACAGCGAAGATTATGCCTATTACTATGCAGCGGAAGTTAGATTACACTAGGCCAGCCATGGTCATGTATTCAATAGAGCGAAAGCACAATGACAAACAGCTTCAGTGTAATAAGGATCAGGTAGGAAGAAGTTATGAAGCCGAACAGATCATACATTCACGTTGTGAAGACAATAGATAAAGCAAGCATGCAATGGCTTCACAATGAGTAACAGTAAGAAAAGGAAGTGAAGATGAAACCAGTGACTCGTTGAAGACAATGATATGTTGGACCAGTTCCAGTTGCTGTGACAACTGTACGTCTGGTTGGAGCGGCTAGGTATTTAAACCTTTGGACACACAGTCCCGGACACCCAGTCCTGAACACACAGTTCAGGACACCAAGTCCTCACCGTATTCTCCTTGAGCTAAGGTCACTTAGTCCTCGCCCAATCACTCTGGTAAGTCTTCAAGGTAGACTCCCAAACCTTCACAAACTTCGTTCACTGGCAGTCCACAATGTCTCTTGGATGCTCTGAACGCGACGCCTAACCGTCTGGAGGATTCACAGTCCTCAAGTATAATAAGTCTTCAGATCACACAGACAAGAAGACTTAAGTGATGCCCAATTTACTCTGGCTCTGGGTGGTTAGGGCTTTTCTCCTCGCTAGGAATTTTCTCTCAAAGGCTTCGAGGTGGGTTGCTCTCAAATGACAAAAGCCGTGCACTGAAATCTGAGCAGCCGACTGTTTATGGTTGTAGGGGGTGGGCTATTTATAGCCACTTGGCAACCCGACCTGATTTGTCCGAAATGACCCTGGGTCACTAAGGAACTGACACGTGTCTCAACGGTCAGATTTCGAACTCTCATGGCAACTTTACTTGGGCTACAAGCAAAGCTGACTTGTCCGGCTCTGGACAAGATCCGCTCTCATTGTCTTCACTCGAAGACACAGGTTTTTGATTTAGGCATCACTTCAGTCATTCTGACTGGTTCTCCTGGACCCCACTTAACAGTACGGTGGTTCCTATGACTCAGCACAAAAGAAAAAGAACTACGAAAGATCTAAGTCTTCGAGCTCCATATGCTTCATAACGTGTCTTCTTTTGTCATAGTCTTCAAAGTGAATATCTTCATGTACCACCTTTGTCTTCAATGTCTTAATACCTTTTTAGGGGTCATCTCTGGTAGTAAAACCGAATCAATGAGGGACTCCTACCTGTGTTTTCCTGCAATTCTCACAAACACATTAGTCCCTCAACTAGGTTTGTCGTCAATACTCCAAAACCAACTAGGGGTGGCACTAGATGCACTTACACCATAAAGTTGGTACTGAAGAAGTTTAGCTATGCATTGCTCTTGGCTGTACCTTTTGCCTGTATCGCTTCACTTACATTTATAGCTACTTGGTTAGGTAGCATCACTCTTCATCTTATCTTAAATATTCTCCATTTTTTCGTATATTATCACATCTATATTTACTCTTAACAAAATGTAGAATAAAGGCAATGCTTTTGAAGAAGATTCTGTGGTAAACTTCTTGAATTGCCCCCCCCCATCAGCATGGACAAGGCCTTTATAGAGCCCGTCTTCACCAATAATGTAAGTTTGTCCATCTCAAGCCTTCAAACTTTGTTGTATATATTTGGTTAGGCATGACTGCAACAGCTGTTTATATTTGGTGTTTGCATTAAATTGCTTGTTTAAAGTTTATTATGTAGTTCATAAACAAAAGTTTGTCCTTTCTCAATTTAAGTTTTCAGTTATACAACCAAGTTCCTTCTTCATATCATGTAAATTAAACTATACAGAGTAAGTGATCTTCTTTTGCACTGCATGTATGCTTCTGTTCTTCATCCGTAATCCAGTGGTGTGGTGAACGTACCCACTACAGCATAATGTCATATTCTGCAATGTCTTAACTATGAACAATGTCATATCATTCTACTATTATTTAAATTGTCTCTTTATTTGCCAATCTGAAATGGTATAAATTGACAGCACACTAACCATTGATACTTATGAGTTATTGATCTGTAATCCAGTGGTGTTGTGAAGCTGCCAACTCCTTCACAATGTCATTTCCTGCCATGTCTTGACCTGAACAAAATCATATTGTGTTAATGCAATTTTAAACTGTGTCACTTTATTCGTCAGTAAGAAATGTGATGAATTGTCAGCATTGATACTTTTATATGCAAAACCTGTCATTTGTCTGCTTGTTTATCTTTCAGAGTGAGGAAGATATAAGTGTTGAACAAGCGCAGTCTCATCATCTTGCTTAGCTTCTTGCGCTGCAGCTCCCCAGCAGGGCTAACCTTTCTTGAACTCTATTGAAGTGCTATCGGTTTTGTATATTATTTTGTCGGCGTGTTTATTTGCACTGGTGGCGATCTTTGATGCCCCGTGTATGTAATCTGCTGTATGCTTGTGCTTTATTATCATAGTGGCGAACTTTGATGCCTAGTGGATGTAATATGCCGTAATTTCTTTATTGTATAGTCTAGGTTTTTTCTTATTCACGATGCTGCAGTTATTTTACAGTATATATATCCTGTCTTTGTAGTAAACCGGCCAAACCGTAAAATTAATGTACATAATCGGGCCGTCATGCAATCATGATGTAGGTTGGGCCTGAAACGTGCCGAACAGCTCACGAGTCGGCAGCAGCCCGAAATGAACCCCGGCCCATGATTGTGCGAATCAAATCACGGGCTTTTAACATGCCAAAATTGTCTAGGTCCTTGTTTGGCCCAATCAAATATCGGCTGCGAGCAGGCCGGATGCAAACCGGGCCGTAGTTAGGCCCAACTATATGACGGGCCTTTAACAGGACGAAATTAATATAGTGCCGAAATGTTAAACGGGCCCTTAACAGTCCAAAACTAATACCAGGCCGAATTACTAAGTGGGCCTTTAGCAAGTGGGCCCAAAAGCATAGTGTCCAGATGACGAGCCGAATCTGATATGAGCCATAATTGAGCCCAAAGCCTCTTAAAGGGTCGGACCTGATCTGGGCTGTAACTTGGCCCAGAACGTGGTAGGCTTTTAAGGGGCCGGATCTCATATGGGCCACTATTAGGCCCGGAGTGTGGGAGACCATTAATGGACCGGATCAAATATGGGCCGGCATTTGGCCCAAAACATGGCAGCCAGTTAATGCGCCGGCCTACTAGGGTCCTCAAAATCTTGTGGGCCTACAGCTGTGCTGGCCCATTAATGTCGGCGAAATCTCGTGGGCCTTTAGCTGGGCCGGCCCATTATGACCCGCAAAAATCTTGTGGGCCTTTACTTGGGCCGGCCCATTATGGCACACAAAAATCTTGTGGGCCTTTACCTGGGCCGTCCCATTATAGCCCGCAAAATCTTGTGGGCCTTTAGCTGGGCCAGCCCATTATGGTCTGCAAAATCTCGTGGGCCTTTAGCTGGGCCGACCAATTATGGTCCGCAAAATCTTGTGGGCCTTCAGTTGGGCCGGCCCATTTAAACTTGATGGGCTGGTCCACGTGTCAACACATCGTAGGTGCGTCTCGCCCATTGGATGAGTGACACCTGTGCCAATGTGGACCTGACACGTGTCTCCTCCAGCCAATGATGATTTTAACGTGGAAAATCTCCATTGGTCGGGGCTATTAACGGGTTATGAGATCCAAAACCCGACCCGATAGCTTAACGGCGTTCCGTTACGGTGGATGCCACGTGTCGGTCACCCTTGATGACAGCACTTCTGTGATGCGTGATTTATCATCATGGAAGTGGACACTTCCGTGATGGTAATTTTGGTAATGTCATGGAACACTTCTATGACAGCACATGTATGACCATCTTGATTCTGTCATAAATTTGTCATGGATGTACATGCATGACAAAAAACGCGACCTACTGTGACAAACACGTATCATCACGGAAGTGTATTTTTTAGTAGTGAAAGCCACCTCTCATAATTCTCTCATACATGTCACTCATGCATCATTGCACATCCCGGTACACCGCCGGAGGCATTCATATAGAGTCATATCTTGTTCTAAGTATCAAGTTGTAATTCTTGAGTTGTAACTAAATAAAAGTGTGATGATCATCATTATTAGAGCATTGTCCCAGTGAGGAAAGGATGATGGAGACTATGATTCCCCCACAAGTCGGGATGAGACTTCGGACGAAAAAAGAGAGGCCAAAGAAGCCCAAATAAAATAAGAGGCCATAAAAAAAGAGAAGGCCTAAAAAAATAAAAAAAATGAGAGAAAAAGAGAGAAGGGACAATGCAACTATCCTTTTACCACACTTGTGGTTCAAAGTAGCACCATGATCTTCATGATAGAGAGTCTCCTATGTTGTCACTTTCATATACTAGTGTGAAATTTTCATTATAGAAATTGGCTTTTACATTCCAATGATGGGCTTCCTCAAAGTGCCCTAGGTCTTCGTGAGCAAGCGAGTTGGATGCACACCCACTAGTTTCTTTTGTTGAGATTTTATAAATTTATAGCTCTAGTGCATCCGTTGCATGGCAATCCCTACTCACTCACATTGATATCTATTAATGGGCATCTCCATAGCCCGTTGATACGCCTAGTTGATGTGAGACTATCTTCTCCTTTTTGTCTTCTCCACAACCACCATTCTATTCCACCTATAGTGCTATGTCCGTGGCTCACGCTCATGTATTGCGTGAAGATTGAAAAGGTTTGAGAACATCAAAAGTATGAAACAATTGCTTGTCTTGTCATCGAGGTTGTGCATGATTTAAATATTTTGTGTGGTGAAGATAGAGCATAGCCAGACTATATGATTTTGCAGGGATAACTTTCTTTGGCCATGTTACTTTGAGAAGACATGATTGCTTAGTTAGTATGCTTGAAGTATTATTGTTTTTATGTCAATATTAAACTTTTGTCTTGAATCTTATGGATCTAAACATTCATTACTTAGAGAAATATGTTAGGTAGCATTCCACGTCAAAAATTCTGTTTTTATCATTTACCTACTAGAGGACGAGCAGGAATTAAGCTAGGGGATGCTGATACGTCTCCAACGTATCTATAATTTTTGATTGTTCCATGCTATTATATTATCAACCTTGGATGTTTTATATGCATTTATATGCTATTTTATATGATTTTTGGGACTAACCTATTAACCCAGAGCCCAGTGCCAGTTTCTGTTTTTTCCTTGTTTTAGAGTATCGCAGAAAAGGAAAATCAAACGGAGTCCAATTGACCTGAAAGTTCATGGAACCTATTTTTGGAAGGAAAGCAACCCGTGAGACTTGGAGTCCACGTCAAGGAAACTTCAAGGAGGCCACGAGGTAGGGGGCGCGCCCTCCATCCTCGTGGGCCCTCGTGGCTCCCCTGACGTACTTCTTTTGCCTATATATCTCCATATACCCTAAAAACATCCGGGAGCACAATAGATCGGGAGTTCCGCCGCTAGAAGCCTTCGTAGCCACCGAAAGCCAATCTAGACCCGTTTCGGCACCCTGCCGGAGGGGGCAATCCCTCTCCAATGGCTATCTTCATCATCCCGGTGCTCTCCATGACGAGGAGGGTGTAGTTCTCCCTCGGGGCTGAGGGTATGTACCAGTAGCTATGTGTTTGATCTCTCTCTCGTGTTCTTGAGATGATACGATCTTGATGTATCACGAGCTTTGCTATTATATTTGGATCCTATGATGTTTCTATCCCCCTATACTCTCTTGTAATGGATTGAGTTTCCCCTTTGAAGTTATCTTATTGGATTGAGTCTTTAAAGATTTGAGAGCACTTGATGTATGTCTTGCCGTGCATATCTGTGGTGACAATGGGATATCATGTGATTCATTTGATGTATGTTTTGGTGATCAACTTGCGGGTTCCGCCCATGAACCTATGCATAGGGGTTGGCACACGTTTTCGTCGTGATTCTCCGGTAGAAACTTTGGGGCACTCTTTGAGGTTCTATGTGTTGGTTGAATAGATGAATCTAAGATTGTGTGATGCATATCGTATAATCGTACCCATGGATACTTGAGGTGACATTGGAGTATCTAGGTGACATTAGGGTTTTGGTTGATTTGTGTCTTAAGGTGTTATTCTAGTACGAACTCTAGGGCTGTTTGTGACACTTATAGGAAGAGCCCAACGGATTGATTGGAAAGAATAACTTTGAGGTGGTTTCGTACCCTACCATAATCTCTTCGTTTGTTCTCTGCTATTAGTGACTTTGGAGTGACTCTTTGTTGCATGTTGAGGGATGGTTATGTGATCCAATTATGTTATTATTGTTGAGAGGACTTGCACTAGTGAAAGTATGAACCCTAGGCCTTATTTCCTATCATTGCAATACCGTTTATGCTCACTTTTATCATTGGTTACCTTGCTGTTTTTATATTTTCAGATTACAAAAACTATTATCTACCATCCATATTGCACTTGTATCACCATCTCTTCGCCGAACTAGTGCACCTATACAATTTACCATTGTATTGGGTGTGTTGGGGACACAAGAGACTCTTTGTTATTTGGTTACAGGGTTGCTTGAGAGAGACCATTTTCATCCTACACCTCCTACGGATTGATAAACCTTAGGTCATCCACTTGAGGGAAATTTTCTACTGTCCTACAAACCTCTGCACTTGGAGGCCCAACAATGTCTACAAGAAGAAGGTTGTGTAGTAGACATCAATAGTCAGTGGGTAAGTCCTGTCCATTGTGTCCCTAAGAAGGGAGGTATTACTGTCGTTCCTAATGATAATGAATTTATCCCACAAAGAATTGTTACAGGTTATAGAATGGTAATTGATTTCCGCAAATTAAATAAAGCTACTAAAAAGGATCATTACCCTTTTCCTTTTATTGATCAAATACTAGAAAGGTTATCTAAACATACACATTTCGGCTTTCTAGATGGTTATTCTGGTTTCTCTCAAATTCCTGTGTCAAAAGAAGATCAAGAAAAGACAACTTTTACTTGCCCTTTCGGTACCTTTTCTTATAGACGTATCCCTTTTGGTTTATGTAATGCACCTGCGACCTTTCAAAGATGTATGACTGCTATATTCTCTGACTTTTGTGAAAAGATTGTTGAGGTTTTCATGGATGATTTCTCCGTATATGGAACTTCTTTTGATCATTGCTTAAGCAACCTTGATCGAGTTTTGCAGAGATGTGAAGAAACTAATCTTGTCTTGAATTGGGAGAAGTGCCACTTTATGGTTAATGAAGGTATTGTCTTGGGGCATAAAATTTCTGAAAGAGGTATTGAAGTTGATAAAGCTAAAGTTGATGCTATTGAAAGATGCCATGTCCTAAGGACATTAAAGGTATAATAAGTTTCCTTGGTCATGCCGGTTTTTATAGGAGGTTCATTAAAGACTTCTCAAAAAAATTCAGGCCTCTGACTAATCTTTTACCAAAATATGTTCCTTTTGTATTTGATGATGATTGTGTAGAAGCATTTGAAATACTTAAGAAAGCCTTGATTTCTGCACCCATTGTTCAGCCTCCTAATTGGAATTTACCATTTGAAATTATGTGTGATGCTAGTGGTTATGCTTTAGGTGTTGTTCTAGGACAAAGGGTTGATAAGAAATTAAATGTTATCCAATATGCTAGTAAAACTCTCGACAGTGCCCAAAGAAATTATGCTACTACTGAAAATGAATTTTTAGCAGTTGTATTTGCTTGTGATAAGTTTAGACCTTATATTGTTGATTCTAAAGTAACTGTTCACACTAATCATGCTGCTATTAAACATCTTATGGAAAAGAAAGATGCTAAACCTAGACTTATTAGATGGGTTCTCTTGTTACAAGAATTTGATTTGCATATTATTTGATAGAAAGGGAGCTGAGAACCCCGTTGCAGACAACTTGTCTAGGTTAGAGAATGTTCTTGATGACCCACTACCTATTGATGATAGCTTCGCTGATGAAAAATTAGCTGTCATAAATGCTTCTCATACTGCTCCATGGTTGCTGATTATGCTAATTATATTGTTGCTAAATTTATACCACCTAGTTTCACATACCAGCAAAAGAAAAAGGTTTTCTGTGATTTGAGACATTACTTCTGGGATGACCCACAAGTTTATAAAGGAGTAGATGGTGTTATTAGACGTTGTGTACCTGAGCATGAACAGGAACATATCCTACAGAGGTGTCACTCCGAGGCTTATGGAGGACACCATGCTGGAGACGGAACTATGCATAAGGTATTGCAATCTGGTTTTTATTGGCCTACTCTCTTCAAAGATGCCTGTAAGTTTGTCTTGTCTTGTGATGAATGTCAAAGAATTGGTAATATTAGTAGACATCAAGAAATTCCCATGAATCATTCACTTGTTATTGAACCATTTGATGTTTGGGGCTTTGATTATATGGGACTGTTTCCTTCCTCTAATGGGTATACACATATTCTAGTTGTTGTTGATTACGTTACTAAGTGGGTAGAAGCTATTCCAACTAGTAGTGCTGATCATAACACCTCTATTAAGATGCTTAAAGAAGTTATTTTTCTGAGGTTTGGAGTCCCTAGATATTTAATGACTGATGGTGGTTCGCATTTTATTCACGGTGCTTTTCTAAAATGCTTGCTAAGTATGATGTTAATCATAGAATTGCATCTCCATATCATCTACAGTCTAGTGGTCAAGTAGAACTGAGTAATAGAGAGCTTGAATTAATTTTGCAAAAGACTGTTAATAGATCTAGAAAGAACTGATCCAGGAAACTTGATGAAGCATTGTGGGCCTATAGAACTGCATACAAAAATCCTATGGGTATGTCTCCATATAAAATGGTTTATGGAAAAGCATGTCACTTACCTCTTGAACTAGAACATAAGGCATGTTGGGCCATTAAAGAGCTCAACTATGACTTCAAACTTGCCGGTGAGAAGAGACTATTTGACATTAGCTCACCTGATGAATGGAGAACCCGGGCCTATGAGAATGCCAAACTGTTTAAAGAAAAAGTTAAAAGATGGCATGACAAAAGGATACAAAAACGTGAGTTTAATGTAGGTGATTATGTATTGTTATACAACTCTCGTTTAAGATTTTTTGCAGGAAAACTCCTCTCTAAATGGGAAGGTCCTTACGTTATCGAGGAGGTTTATCGTTCTAGTGCCATAAAAATCAACAACTTCGAAGGCACAAATCCGAGGGTGGTGAACGGTCAAAGAATCAAACATTATATCTCAGGTAATCTCATAAATGTTGAAACTAATGTTATTGAAACCGTAACCCCGGAGGAATACATAAGTGACACTTTCCAAAACGTTTCAGACTCCGGAAAGGAAGAGGTATGTGGTATGGTAAGTAAACCGACTTCCAAACAGTTCTAAAGCATTTTTTCTTCCGTTTTGGAAATATTTAAGAAAAATAGGAAAAATAGAAGCAAGTCCGGGAAGGACACGAAGGCTTCCACAAGGGTGGAGGGCGTGCCCCTGCCTCATGGGCACCTCGTGTGCTCTCCGGACTCTGTTTTCTTGCATGATACTTCTTTTGGTTGGTAAAAATTCATTATATAATCTCCCAAAGATTTTGACCACCGTACCACGCAAATATCCTCTATTTTTGTTTCGAGCTGTTTTCTGCCAGAGTGTCAAGGCCTAGGCTTATGTCGTCTCCCCTCCCAAAATGAGGGCAAACGAATGCTTGGCCTATGAAGATATAAGAGAAGAACCGGAGATCAACAAGGATGAATGGGATCCAAGAAGGCCATGGAGGATCAAGTTCCGGCAGCAGAAGAAAGACATCCTCAACTCACACAATCTCTTACCAACGGAGATGAAGCTTTCAAGATGATTGAGTTAGCTCGCATACAAATAAGTATCTCACGCGTGAAAATATTTTGTTGAAGAGCATATCATGCGCACTCAGGGGCATTATCCGCAAATTTGGAGATCTCCTACGCCTCGATGTGTGACTATCCATCATCACCACCATCTTCTTCACCAGCAAAGGAGAACTGAGTATCTAGTATGGGCACTCCCCTTGGCAACTGCCAAGCTTGGGGGAGTGCCCCGGTATCATATGACCATCACACTTTTATCTTTACCGTTTTTCTTAGTTCGATCCTTTTGATAATATCTTGATCTAGTAGAATATAGTTTTAGTATGATCTAGTTTTGAGTTTTGCTTTATGATCCTTCTATGTAATCGAGTCCGTGAGCTATATATAATAAAGATTAGTTATGAGTCAAGGGCCTGATTATTTTGCCATGATCTGGAGGGAATAAAAATAAAAGAGAAGAGAAAGAATAAAAAGAATTAAAGAGATCATATGGATCTTATGGAGAGTAATGACTTCACATATAAAGAGTATGATGAATAAAAGTTGTTGAGAGTTGACAAACATAGTTTTGGTCATCGTTGCAATTAATATGAAGTAATAAAGAAAGAGAGGTTTTTACATATAAATATACTATCTTGGACATCTTTTATGATTGTGAGCACTCATTAAAATATGACATGCTAAAAAGTTGATGCTGGACAAGGAAGACAACGTAATGGGTTATGCTTTCTTACATCTGAAATAAATTATATTGTCATGGATCATCCAACATGTTGATCTTGCCTTTCCCCCTCATGCTAGCCAAATTCTTTGCACCAAGTAGAGATACTACTTGTGCTTCCAAATATCCTAAAACCCAGTTTTGCCATGAGAGTCCACCATATCTACCTATGGATTGAGTAAGATCCTTCAAGTAAGTTGTAATTGTCGCAAGCAATAAAAATTGCTCTCTAAATATGTATGATTTATTAGTGTGGAGAAAATAAGCTTTATACGATCTTGTGATGTGGAAGAAATAAAAGCGACGGACTACATAATAAAGGTCCATATCACAAGTGGCAATATAAAGTGACGTTCTTTTGCATTAAGATTTCGTGCATCCAACCATAAAAGCACATGACAACCTCTGCTTCCCTCTGCGAAGGGCCCATCTTTTATTCTTGTCGTATACTTCATACAAGAGTCATGGTGATCTTCACCTTTCCTTTTTACATTTTATCCTTTGGGAAGCACAATGTGGTGGAAAGATCCTGATATATATAGCTAATTGGATGTAAGCTTTCATGAACTATTATTGTTGACATTACCCTTGAGGTAAAAGGTTGGGAGGCAAACTATAAGCCCCTATCTTTCTCTGTGTCCGATTGAAACTTCATACCCATAAATATTGCGTGAGTGTTAGCAATTGTGAAAGACTAAATGATAGTTGAGTATGTGGACTTGCTGAAAAGATCTTATATTGACTCTTTCCGATGTTATGATAAATTGCAATTGCTTC
Organism: Triticum urartu; assembly: GCF_003073215.2. Lineage (NCBI taxonomy): Eukaryota > Viridiplantae > Streptophyta > Magnoliopsida > Poales > Poaceae > Triticum > Triticum urartu. The sequence goes on from NC_053027.1 coordinate 150,776,839, forward strand.
AATGATTGAGATTATAGTTTGTTAGTTTTCAATGAGGTTTCTGATTCATACTTGAAATTGTGAATGAATTGTTATTTTAGCATAAGAAATCATATGACAATATATATATTGCTGTTCTAAGAATGATCATGATGCCCTCATGTCTGTATTTTGTTTTATCGACACCTCTATCTATAAACATGTGAGGAGTTGATACGTCCATTTTGCATCATGGCTTTTATATCGATAAATTTTATTGCTTTATGGGCTGTTATTTACACATTATGTCACAAATTTATGCCTATTCTCTTATTTTACAAGGTTTACATGAAGAGGGAGAATGCCGGCCAGTTTGGAATTCTGGGGTAGAAAAGGAGCAATATTAGAGACCTATCTGCACAACTCCAAAAGTTCCTGAAACTTCACGGGAGCAACGTTTTGGAATATATAAAAAAATGCTGGCGAAAGAAGTTACAGAGGGGGCCCCAACCCTGGCCACGAGGGTGGGGGGCACCCTACCCCCTGGGCGCGCCCCGGTCTCGTGGGCCCTCTGGCAGGCCCGGGTGCCATCTTCTGCCTATATGAAGTCTTTCATCCAAGAAAAAAATCATAAGGAAGCTTGAGGATGAACTCCGCCCCACGAGGCGGAACTTTGCGGAACTAATCTAGTACTCCGGCGGAGCTGTTCTGCCAGGGAACATCCCTTTTGGAGAGGGAAATCATCACCATCGTCATTCACCATCGATCCTCTATCAGGATGGGGTCAATCTCCATTAACATCTTCACCAGCACCGTCTCATCTCAAACCCTAGTTCATCTCTTGTATCCAATCTTTGTCTCAAAACCTCAGATTGGTACATGTGGGTTGCTAGTAGTGTTGATTACTCCTTGTAGTTGATGCTAGTTGGTTTATTCGGTGGAAGAGCATATGTTCATATCCTTTATGCATATTAATACCCCTCTGATTATGAACATGAATATTATTTGTGAGTAGTTACGTTTGTTCCTTAGGATATGGGAGAAGTCTTGCTATAAGTAGTCATGTGAATTTGGTATTCGTTCGATATTTTGATGAGATGTGTGTTGTCTCTCCTCTAGTGGTGTCATGTGAACATCGACTACATGACACTTCACCATTGTTTGGGCCTAGGGGAAGGCATTGGGAAGTAATAAGTAGATGATGGGTTGCTAGAGTGACATGAAGCTTAAACCCTAGTTTATGAGTTGCTTCGTAAGGGGCTGATTTGGATCCATATGTTTCATGCTATGGTTAGGTTTACCTTAATACTTCTTTTGTAGTTGCGGATGCTTGCAATAGGGGTTAATCATAAGTGGGATTCTTGTCCAAGGAAGGGCAGTACCCAAGCACCGGTCCACCCACATATCAAATTATCAAAGTACCGAACGCGAATCATATGAACGTGATGAAAACTAGCTTGACGAGAATTCCCATGTGTCCTCGGGAGCGCTTTCCTTTATATAAGAGTTTGTCCAGGCTTGTCCTTTGCTACAAAAAGGATTGGGCCATCTTGCTGCACCTTATTTACTTTATTTACTTGTTACCCGTTACAAATTACCTTATCACAAAACTATCTGTTACCGATAATTTCAGTGCTTGCAGAGAATACCTTACTGAAAACTGCTTATCATTTCCTTCTGCTCCTCGTTGGGTTTGACACTCTTACTTATCGAAAGGACTACGATAGATCCTATACTTGTGGGTCATCAAGACTCTTTTCTGGCGCCGTTGCCGGGGAGTGAAGCGCCTTTGGTAGGTGGAATTTGGTAAGGAAAAATTTATATAGTGTGCTGAAATTTACTGTCACTTGTTACTATGGAACATAATCCTTTGAGGGGCTTGTTCGGGTATCTTCACCCCTGACCAGTAGAGCAAAGAGTTGCTCCTCAACCTACTAAACCTACTGAAAATGTTTACTTTGAAATTCCTTCAGTATGATAGAGAAACTGCTAGCTAATCCTTTCACAGGTGATGGAACATTACATCCCGATTTGCACCTAATCTATGTGGATGAAGTTTGTGGATTATTTAAGCTTGCAGGTATGCCCGAGGATGTTATCAAGAAGAAGGTCTTCCCTTTATCTTTGAAGGGAAGGCATTGACATGGTTTAGGCTATGTGATGATATGGGATCATGGAACTACAACCGATTGAAATTGGAATTTCATCAGAAGTTTTATCCTATGCATCTGGTTCATTATGATCGTAATTATATATATAATTTTTGGCCTCGCGAAGGAGAAAGCATCGCTCAAGCTTGGGGGAGGCTTAAGTAAATGTTATATTCATGCCCCAATCATGAGCTCTCAAGAGAAATTATTATTCAAAAAATTTATGCTCGGCTTTCTCTTAATAATCGCTCCATGATTGATACTTCTTGTACTGGTTCTTTTATGATGAAGACTATTGAATTAATGGGATTTATTGGAAATAATTAAACGCAACTCTGAAGATTGGGATCTCGACAAAGGTAAGGATCATAGTGCTAAGCTAACGGATGGGTCTGGTCCATCATATCATTTTCTAATGATGTGATCCCGTTCATCAAATGACAACACAAGTCCATGGCTAGGAAACTTAACCATCTTTGATTAACGAGCTAGTCACGTAGAGGCATACTAGTGACACTCTGTTTGTCTACGTATTCACACATGTACTAAGTTTCCGGTTAATAAAATTCTAGCATGAATAATAAAAATTTATCATGATATAAGGAAATATAAATAACAACTTTATTATTGCCTTTAGAGCATATTTCCTTCACATACCTCTCCGACAATCGGAGTGAAAAATCCTAATCTCGATCTATGCCAACTCCAACAAACACCATCGGAGACACCTGTAGAGCATCTTTATAATCACCCAGTTACGTTGTGACGTTTGATAGCACACTAAGTGTTCCTTCGGTATTCGGGAGTTGCGTAATCTCATAGTCATAGGAACATGTATAAGTTATGGAGAATGCAATAGCAGTAAACTAAACGATCAAAGTGCTAAGCTAACAGATGGGTCAAGTCAATCACATCATTTTCTAATGATGTGATCCCGTTCATCAAATGACAACTCTTTGTCCATGGCTAGGAAAATTAACCATCTTTGATTAACGAGCTAGTCACGTAGAGGCATACTAGTGACACTCTGTTTGTCTATGTATTCACACATGTACTAAGTTTCCGGTTAATACAATTCTAGCATGAATAATAAACATTTATCATGATATAAGGAAATATAAATAACAACTTTATTATTGCCTCTAGGGTATATTTCCTTCACCTGGGCAGGCTGGTGGATTTTCTTGGCGTGGATCTGGCAGGCTTCATAGCTTCGCTCCATTTCGGCTACATCATGAAGGCTTGTTGGCCAAAAAAATCCTAATCTCGATCTATGCCAACTCAACAAACACCATCGGAGACACCTGTAGAGCATCTTTATAATCACCCAGTTACGTTGTGACGTTTGATAGCACACTAAGTGTTCCTCCAGTATCCGGGAGTTGCATAATCTCATAGTCATAGGAACATGTATAAGTCATGAAGAAAGCAATAGCAATAAATTAAACAATCATAGTGCTAAGCTAATGGATAGGTCTAGTCCATCATATCATTCTCTAATGATGTGATCCCGTTCATCAAATGACAACACATGTACATGGCTAGGAAACTTAACCATCTTTGATTAACGAGCTAGTCAGGTAGAGGCATACTAGGGACACTCTATTTGTCTATGTATTCACACATGTACTAAGTTTCTGGTTAATACAATTCTAGCATGAATAATAAACATTTATCATGATATAAGGAAATATAAATAACAACTGTATTATTGCCTCTTGGGCATATTTCCTTCAGTCTCCCACTTGCACTAGAGTCAATAATCTAGTTCACATCATCATGTGATTTCACACCAATAGTTCACATCTTTATGTGATTAGTTCACATCTTCATGTGACTAGTACCCCAAGGAGGAGTGTGATTGATGGTGGAGGGGGAGTAAACCTTTAATTTTATCACTTGGGAACCGCCACTAGAGTGCTTAGCATGGAAGATGTTGATAACTGATGATCGTGAAGTGAATAAGAAGGGTGCATGTCTCAAAATATCATTTATCTCTGTTTTAAAAATTGAGCTCTGGCACCTTTGCAAATCACTGCTTCCCTCTGCGAAGGGACTATTTATTTACTTTTATGTTGTGTCATCACCTTCTATTAACAAGCGCCAGAAACTGAGTAGAGCAGAGCGGTCATGATTTATGCATTGTGCATATATAATGTTGGGTGCATCATGACTGGATCTTTTCTACCATGAATTAGAATGTTTTTTCACTACTTGAACTTCGGAGGTGCTCTGCATTTATGTTTTGCAGTCTCAAAAAGGGCTAGCGAGATACCATTATTGTCATATGATATCATGGTTGTTTTGACAACGTGTTGCTGTTTGAGATATCTTATTATTACTCGCTAGCTGATTATGACATTGATATGAATGATTATAATCTTTAAGAGTTATTGTTGACATGGTTAGTTATAATGTTGGCTGAAAACCTGGGTGCTGTTTAAGCTTATTTATGCAAACAAGAGCAAAAGAGTTCGTAAAAGTTTTTCTTTCTCACTTTCAATTTATCAACTGAATTTCTTGAGGACAAGCAAATGTTTAATCTTTGGAGAGTTGATACGTCTCCAACGTATCTACTTTTTCTCACACTTTTCCTCTTGTTTTAGACTCTAATTTCCATGATTTGAATGAAACTAACCCCGAACTGACGATGTTTTCAGCTGAACTACCATGGTGTTGTTTTTGTGCGGAAATAAAAGTTCTCGGAAGGGAACGAAACTTTTTGAGGATTTTTTATACCAATAGTAAGAATTTCTAGAGCCAAGACCCACCGGAGAGGGGCCCCTGTGTGGGCACAACCCACCAGGGCGTGCCACCCTCTCCTGGAACGCCCAGGTGGGTTGTACCCACCTGGTGGCCCCGTTGATGACCCCCTGATACTATAAAATCACATCATTGCAGAAAAAAATCAGGGAGAAAGAATTATCGCGATCCACGAGACGGAGCCACCGCCAGGCCTTGTTCTTCCTCGGGAGGGCAGATCTGGAGCCCGTTTGGGGCTCCGGAGAGGGGATCTTCATTCTTCGTCAACACCAACCCTTCTCCGTCGTCAATTCCATGATGCTCCCCACCAGGAGTGAGTAATTCCTTCGTAGGATCGCTGGTTGGTGAGTAGTTGGATGAGATTCATCATATAATCGAGTTTGTTTTGTTAGGGCCTGATCCCTAGTATCCACTATGTTCTTAGATTGATGTTTCTATGACTTTGCTATGCTTAATGCTTGTCACTTTGGGCCCGGGTGCCATGATTTCAGATCTGAACCGTTTATGAATTCATCATTATATCCATGTTTTAGATCCGATCTTGCAAGTTATAGTCACCTACTACGGTTATGATCCGGCAACCCCAGAGTGACAACAACTGGGCCCATTCCCGGTGATGACCATAGTTTGAGGAGTTCATGTATTCACTATGTGTTAATGCTTTGTTCTGGTTCTTTATTAAAAGGAGGCCTTAATATCCCTTAGTTTCTAATATGGACCCCACTGCCACGGGAGGGTAGGACAAAAGATGTCATGCAAGTTCTTTTAATAAAGCATGTATGGCAATTTACAGAATACATGCCTACATTATATCGATGAACTCGAGCTAGTGCCGTATCGCCCTAGGTCATAACTGTCACATGATGAATATCATCCAACAAGTCACCGATCCAATGCCTACGAATTTATCTTATATTGTTTCTGCTAAGTTACTAATGCTATCATCACTGTTACACTTGCTACAAACTACTGCTATCACTGTTACTGTTACCGTTGCTACTGTCACTACTATCAAAACTATCAAACTACTTTGCTACTGATCACTTTGCTGCAGATAATTAATCTCCAGGTGTGGCTGAATTGACAACTCAGCTGCTAATACCTTCAAATATTCGCTGGCTCCCCTTGTGTCGAATCTCTAAATTTGGGTTGAATACTCTACCCTCGAAAACTGTTGCGATCCCTTATACTTGTGGGTTGTCACTTATCAGGCTGATACTTTTTTCACATAAGCATCACAACCCCAAACTTTAAGAAACGACAGCTTAGGTTTCTTGCTAAACCACAGTTCATACGGTTTCATCTCAACGGATTTTTAGACGGTGCCCTATTTAACGTGAATGCAGCTGTCTCTAATGCATAACCCCAAAACGATAGTGATAAATCTTTAAGAGACATCATAGATCGCACCATATCTAATAAAGTATGGTTACGATGTTCGGACACACCATTATGTTGTGGTGTTCCAGGTGACGTGAGTTGCTAAACTATTCGACATTGTTTCAACTGAAGGCCAAACTCGTAACTCAAATATTTCATCTCCGCGATCATATCGTAGAAACTTTATTTTCTTGTTACGATGATCCTCCACTTTACTCTGAAATTCTTTGAACTTTTCAAACGTTTCAGACTTGTGTTTCATTAAGTAGATATACCCATATCTGCTCAAATCATCTGTGAAGGTCAGAAAATAACGATACCTGCCACGAGCCTCAACACTCATCGGACCGCATACATCGGTATATATTATTTCCAATAAGTCAGTGGCTCGCTCCATTGTTCCGAAGAACGGAGTCTTAGTCATCGTGCCCATGAGGCATGGTTCACAAGCATCAAGTGATTCATAATCAAGTGATTCCAAAGGACCATCAGCATGGATTTTCTTCATGCGCTTTACACCAATATGACCTAAACAGCAGTGCCACAAATATGTTGCACTATCATTATCAACTTTGCATCTTTTGGCATTAATATTATGATATGTGTATCACTACGATCGAGATTCAATAAACCATTCACCATGGGTGTATGACCACATAAGGTTTTATTCATGTAAACAAAATAACAATTATTCTTTGACTTAAATGAATAATCGTATTACAATAAACATGATCCAATTATATTAAGCTCAACGCAAACACCAAATAACATTTATTTTAGGTTCAACACGAATCCCTAAGGTAAAGGGAGTGTGTGATGGTGATCTTATCAACCTTGGAATCACTTCCAACACACATCGTCACCTCACCCTCAACTAGTCTCTGTTCATTTTGTAACTCTTGTCAAGTTACTAATCATGGCAACTGAACTAGCATCAAATACCCAGGGGCTACTATGAACACTAGTAAAGTACACATAAATAACATGTATATCATATATACTTTTGTTCACTCTGCCATCCTTCTTATCCGCCAAGTATTTGGGGCAGTTCCGCTTCCAGTGACCATTTACTTTAAAATAGAAGCACTCAGTTTCAGGCTTGGGTCTAGCTTTGGGCTTCTTCATGGGAGTGGCAACTTGCTTTCCATTCTTTCTTGAAGTTCCCTTTCTTTCCCTTGCCCTTTTACTTGAAACTAGCGGTCTTGTCAACCATCAACATTTGATGCTTTTCTTGATTTCTACCTTCGCCGATTTTAGCATCGCGAAGAGCTCGGGAATCGTTGTCGTCATACCTTGCCTATTATAGTTCATCACGGAGTTCCAGTAACTTAGTAATAGTGACTAGAGAACTCTGTCAATCACCATCTTATCTGGAAGATTAACTCCCACTTGATTCAAGCGATTGTAGTACTCAAACATTCTGAGCACATGCTCACTGGTTGACCTATTCTCCTCCATCTTGTAGGCAAAATACTTGTCAGAGGTCTCGGGCATGAGGCTGAAATACCAATTTCAGCTCTTGGAACATTGTATGCTCTGTGGCATTCAAAATGTTTTTGAAGTCCCGGTTCTAAGCCGTAAAGCATGGTGCACTAAACTATCAAGTAGTCATCATACTGAGCTTTGTCAAACGTACATAACGTCTACATGTGCTCCTGCAATAGGTCCGTCACATTGTATCAAGGACATAATACTGAGCGGTGTATCAAGGACATAATTCTTCTGTGCAGCAATGATGATAATCCTCAGATCACGGACCTAGTCCACATCATTGCTAATAACATCTTTCAACATAGTTTTCTCTAGGAGCATATCATAAATAAAACGGGGAAGCTATACGCGAGCAATTGATCTACAACATAGATATGCAAATACTATCAGGACTAAGTTCATGATAAATTCAAGTTCAATTAATCATATTACTTAGAGCATCTCCAGCTGTTCGGCCCCCCAGGATGCCGAAAAAACGCGTCCTGGGGGCGAGCCGGCGAGATTTTCGGCGTGGGGGCGACTGCGTTCCCAGTTGTCGCCCCCAGGTCGGCCCCAGGGCAAAACGAATTCGGCGTTTTTTTGGCACAAACTCGTCGAACTTCATCCAAACTCGGCGACATTCATTCAAATTTGTACAAAAACAAATAAAAAAACAAACACGGCCTAGCTACACCGTCCTCGCCGGGCCTTGCCGCCATCTGACTTCTACATGCCTAGGCGCTTGTAGAAGTCGGTGTAGTCTCCGCCGTCGTCGTCGTCGTCCTCGTCCTCGCCCTGCCACCCACCACCGTCCTTGCTGCAGCCCTGTCCAGGGTCGCCGACGCGGGATGGCCCGGCCTCCTCCTCGTCGCTGTCGAGGTAGAGGACGCCGTCCACCTCGCGAAAGGGGCGGCAGTGGAGCGCCTTGAGTTCCTCGAGGGAGCGACGCTGGCGAGCCACCTGCTCGCAGACGTAGTCCTCCCTCGCCCACCTCATGGCCGTCTCGTCGGCGGCGGCCATCGCGAGGTGCTCTGGCTTTACCGGGAGTAGGGGAGGCTCTGGCTCGGTTTTCGGCAGGACGAGGCGCATGCGACCGCCGCGGCCTTCCTCGGGGATGGTCAGGGCGCCGCTGCGGGTGCGGGGAACTAGCGGGGACTCCCCCGCCGTGTCCCGCGAATCGGGCTTGACGGTGAAGGCCGCCGGCGAGCCGCCCGAGGAGGAGGAGGTCGTCGCATCCTACAACCGCCGCGGCATCCATGAGCTGCCACGGCGGCGAGACAAGGACGGGGGTGCGGGGGCGGGGTACTCGAGGTGTGGCGTGTTGCCGGCCTCGATGTAGTCGAGGACGTGCTTGAGGGTGCGGCCGGGCATCCCCCACCACTAGCACCTCCCTTCGGCGTTGTGGCGGCCGCGAGGCACGACGCCGTTGTTGGAGGCGATTAGGCCGTCGCGGCGGCGTTCAAAGTAGATCGTTGAGAACATGATGTTGTCGGGGGAGGACGCCGGCGATCGCCGCTGCTCCTCCACCAGCGACGACCTAATGCGGGCGATCTCTGCCTGCCGGTCCGCCCCGGTGGGAGCGGGTGGCACCGGCACGCCGCCGGCGCTCAAACGCCACGCGCCCGGCACCCTCATGTCCGGGGGAGTCGGGTAGTCGGCCTCAAAAAGGAGGCGCACCTCCCACTCGTGGAGGTGGCGGCGGCTGAGGCCGTTCTTCGCCGCGGAATAGCCTGGGTACCGCGCTGCCATTGCTCGTCGCCGGCGGGGGGGGAGTGGAGTGTGCGAGCGCGGGGGGGGGGAGAGGCGATGTGCTGCGGTGTGGCGTTCACCGGCGAGGCGGGCGTCTTTTATAGCCGGAGCTCAGGCGGCGGGAGGCGCATGCCAGGCGATGCGACGCTTCACTACGCGGCATCAATGGGCATGCTGACCGGCGCGCTGCATCACGGCATCAATGGAGGCGACGGCGCGGCAGTGCGGCAGCTTTGGCATTGATTCCCGCGGGAATCGAGGCGACGTGGATGATGAAGCGGCGCGTCGCTGACAGGGCGGGCCCATCACAGTTCGCACCAAAAACGGTCCATCCGGCGACCCCCAGCGCACCGGGTTCGAGTTGGGTACGCCGGCGTCAATTTCGGCCCAATCCGGCGGAAAACGGGCTCCTGGGGGCGCGACTGGGCCATTTTTTCGGCGTCGGCGTCGAAAAAGTGCCCTGGGGGGCCTGTTGGGGGCGCGGCTGGAGATGCTCTTAAGAACTCCCACTTAGATAGACATCCCTCTAATCATTTAAGTGATCACATGATCCATATTAACTAAACCATGTCCGATCATCACGTGAGATGGAGTAGTTTTCAATGGTGAACATTACTATGTTGATAATATCTACTATATGATTGATGCTCGACCTTTCGGTCTCTGTGTTCCGAGGCCATATCTTCATATGCTAGGCTCGTCAAGTTTAACCCGAGTATTCTACGTGTGCAAAACTGGCATGCACCCGTTGTATGTGAACGTAGAGCTTATCACACCCGATCATCATGTGGTGTCTCGGCACGACGAACTGTAGCAATGACGCATACTTAGGGAGAACACTTATACCTTGAAATTTAGTGATAGATCATCTTATAATGCTACCGCCGAACTAAGAAAAATAAGATGCATAAAGGATAAACTTCACATGCAATCAATATAATTGATATGATATGGCCATCATCATCTTGTGCCTTTGATCTCCATCTCCAAAGCACTGTCATGATCACCATTATCACCGGCTTGACACATTGATCTCCATCGTAGCATCGTTGTCGTCTCTCCAACTATTGCTTCTACGACTATCGCTACCGCTTAGTGATAAAGTAAAGCAATTACATGGCGATTGCATTTCATACAATAGAGCAACAACCATATGGCTCCTGCCAGTTGCCGAATAACTTTGTTACAAAACATGATCATTTCATACAACAATTTATATAATTATGCCTTGACCATATCACATCACAGCATGCCCTGCAAAAACAAGTTAGACGTCCTCTACTTTGTTGTTGCAAGTTTTATGTGGCTGCTATGGGCTTAGCAAGAACCGTTCTTTCCTACGCATCAAAAACCACAATGATTTTTCGTCAAGTTGGCTATTTTAACCTTCAACAAGGACCGGGCATAGTCACACTCGATTCAACTAAAGTTGGAGAAACAGGCACCCACTAGCCACCTGTGTGCGAAGCACGTCGGTAGAACCAGTCTCATGAACGCGGTCATGTAATGTTTGTCTGGGCCGCTTCATCCAACAATACCGCCGAATCAAAGTATGACATGCTGGTAAGTAGTATGACTATTATCGCCCACAACTCTTTGTGTTCTACTCGTGCATATAACATCTACGCATAGACCTGGCTCGGATGCCACTATTGGGGAACGCAGTATTTCAAAAAAATTCCTACAATCACGCAAGATCTATCTAGGAGATGCGTAGCAACAAGAGGGGAGAGTGTGTCTACGTACCCTCATATACCGAAAGTGGAAGCGTCAAGTAACGCGGTTGATGTAGTCGAACGTCTTCACGATCCAACCAATCAAGTACCGAATGCATGGCACCTCCACGATCTGCACACGTTTAGGTCGGTGATGTCCCTTGTACTCTTGATCCAGCTGAGGCCGAGGGTGAGTTCCGTCGGCATGATGGCGTGGTGACGGTGATGATGAAGTTACTGACGCAGGGCTTCGCCTAAGCACTATGACAATATGACCGAGGTGGAAAACTGTGGAGGGGTGCACTGCACACGGCTAAAGATCAACTTGTGTGTCCAAGGGGTGCCCCCTCCCTCGTATATAAAGGAGGGGAGGAGGAGGAGGGCTGGCCTCAAGGGGCGCGCCCAAGGGGGCGATTTCTACTCCTAGTAGGAGTAGGTTTCCACCTTTCCTAGTCCAAGTAGGAGAAGAAGGAAGGAGAGGAAGAAGAGAAGAAAAAGGGGGACGACCCACTAGCCCTAGTCCAATTCGATTTGGGCTAGGGGGGCACGCACCACCTCTTGGCCTGCCTCCTCTCTTCCACTACTAGGCCCATAGGCCCAATAACTTCCCGGGGGGGGTCCGGTAACCCCCGGTACTCCGAAACTTATCCGAAACGACACGAACCATTCCGGTGTCCGAATGTAGCCTTCCAATACATGAATCTTTATGTCTCAACCATTTCGAGACTCCTCGTCATGTCCGTGATCTCATCCGGGACTCCGAACAACATTCGGTACATCAAATCACATAACTCATAATACATATCGTCATAGCGTGCGGACCCTACGAGTTCGAGAACTATGTAGACATGACCGAGACACATCTCTGGTTAATAACAAATAACGGAACCTAGATGCTCATATTGGTTCCTACATATTCTACGAAGATCTTTATCAGTCAAACCACACAACAACATACGTTGTTCCCTTTGTCATTAGTATGTTACTTGCCCGAGATTCGATCGTCGGTATCATCATACCTAGTTCAATCTCGTCACCGGCAAGTCTCTTTACTCGTTCCATAATGCATCATCCTGCAACTAAGCCATTAGTCACATTGCTTGCAAGTCTTATAATGATGTGCATTACCGAGAGGGCCCAGAGATACCTCTCCGACAATCGGAGTGACAAATCCTAATCTCGATCTATGCCGACTCAACAAACACCATCGGAGACACCTGTAGAGCATATTTATAATCACCCACATACGTTGTGACGTTTGATAGCACACTAAGTGTTCCTCCGGTATTCGGGAGTTGCATAACCTCATAGTCATAGGAACATGTATAAGCATGAAGAAAGGAATGACAATAAACTAAAGGATCATAGTGCTAAGCTAACAGATGGGTCTAGTCAATCACATCATTCTCCAATGATGTGATCCCGTTCATCAAATGACAACACATGTCCATGGCTAGGAAACTTAACCATCTTTGATTAACGAGCTAGTCAAGTCGAGGCATACTAGGGACACTCTGTTTGTCTATGTATTCACACATGTACTAAGTTTCCGGTTAATACAATTCTAGCATGAATAATAACCATTTATCATGATATAAGGAAATGTAAATAACAACTTTATTATTGCCTCTAGGGTATATTTCCTTCACCTAGGCAGGCTGGTGGATTTTCTTGGCGTGGATCTGGCAGGCTTCATAGCTTTGCTCCATTTCGGCTACATCATGAAGGGTCGTTGGCCAAAAAAATCCATGCTGGTAGGCCTTGCCTACGAGCGTGCGAGATGAGGCATGACTGTCGTATTCTCCTCCATGGATTTCCGAGAGCATGATGCGTCTTGAACTACATCGGTATTTCCCCAAAGAGGAAGGGATGATGCAGCACAACTACGGTAGGTATTTCCCTCAGTGATGAGACCAAGGTTATCGAACTAGTAGGAGAACCATGCAACACTATGTGAACGGCACCTGCACACAAATAACAAATACTCGCAACCCGACGTATTAAAGGGGTTGCCAATCCCTTTCGGGTAACGGCGCCAGAAATTGGCAAGTAGACGGGATAAAAATCATGATAGATTGGATAAATAGATTGGTACGTCTCCAACGTATATATAATTTTTGATTGTTCCATGCTATTATATTATCTATTTTGGATGTTTTATATGCATTAATATGATATTTTATATGATTTTTGGGACTAACCTATTAACGTAGAGCCCAGTGCCAGTTTCTGTTTTTCCTTGTTTTAGAGTTTCACAGAAAAGGAATACCAAACAGAGTCCAAACGGAATAAAACTTTCACGATGATTTTTCTTGGACCAGAAGACACCCGCGAGACTTGGTGTGAAAGTCAGAAGAGCCACAAGGCGTCTACAAGGGTGGAGGGCGCGCCCAGGGGGGTAGGAGCGCCCCCCAACCTTGTGGGCCCCTTGGTGACCTCCTGACCTAGATCTTCCTCCTATATATACTCATATACCCCGTAAACTTCCAGGGAAGCCACGAGATCACTTTTCTACCGCCACAACCTTATGTACCCGTGAGATCCCATCTTGGGGCCTTTTCTGGCATCCTGCTGGAGGGGGATTCGATCACAGAGGGCTTCTACATCAACACCATTGCCTCTCTGATGAAGCGTGAGTAGTTTACCACAGACCTACGGGTCCATAGCTAGTAGCTAGATGGCTTCTTATCTCTCTTTGATTCTCAATGCCATGTTCTCCTTGATGTTCTTGGAGATCTATTCGATGTAATACTCTTTTGCGGTGTGTTTGCCGAGATCCAATGAATTGTGGATTTATGATCAGCTTATCTATGAATATTATTTAAATCTCCTCTCAATTCTTATATGCATGATTTGATATCTTTGCAAGTCTCTTCAAACTATCGATTTGGTTTGGCCAACTAGATTGGTTTTTCTTGCAATGGGAGAAGTGCTTAGCTTTGGGTTCAATCTTGCGGTGCTCGATCCAAGTGACAGAAGGGGAACCGACATGTATTGTATTGTTGCCATCGAGGATAACAAGATGGAGTTTTCATCATATTGCTTGATTTAATCCCGCTACATCATGTCATCTTACTTAATGCGTACTCTATTCTTATGAACTTAATACTCTAGATGCAGGCAGGAGTCGGTCGATGTGTGGAGTAATAGTAGTAGATGCAGAATCGTTTCGGTCTACTTGACACCGACGTGATGCCTATATTCATGATCATTGCCTTAGATATCGTCATAACTTTGCGCTTTCTATCCATTGCTCAGCAGTAATTTGTTCACCCACCGTAATAATTTCTATCTTGAGAGAAGCCTCTAGTGAAACATATGGCCCCCGGGTCTATTTTCCATCATATAAGTTTCCAATCTGTAATTTTAGTTTCCTATTTAGTTTCTTTGCAATCTTTTACTTTCCATTCCATAAACCAAAAATACCAAAAATATTATTTTACCGTTTATCCATCTCTATCAGATCTCACATTGCAAATAACCGTGAAGGGATTGACAACCCCTTTATCACGTTGGGTGCAAGTTGGTGTTTGTTTGTGCAGGTATTCTGTGGCTTGCGCGTTGTCTCCTACTGGATTGATACCTTGGTTCTCAAAACTGAGGGAAATACTTACTCTACTTTGCTGCATCACCCTTTCCTCTTCAAGGGAAAAATCAACGCAATCTCAAGAGGTAGCAGGAAAGATTTCTGGCGCCGTTGGCCTGGAGATGTACGCCAAGCCGAGACATATCAAGTACCCATCATAAACTCTCATCCCTCGCATTACATTATTCACCATTTGCCTCTTGTTTTCCTCTCCCCCACTTATAAAATAGTTTTCGAAAAAATTCGCCTTTTCTTTGCCCTTCTTCCGTTCGTCTTTCTTCGCTTGCTTTTTGTGTGCTCGTGTGTTGGATTTCTTGCTTTGTCATGATGTCTCAATATAATACCAAATTGTGTGACTTTTACAAAACCAACAATAATGATTTTGTTAGTACTCTAATTGCTCTCGATGCTAATGCGGAATCTTGTGAAATTAATATCGCTTTGCTGAATCTTGTCATGAAAGATCACTTTTCCGGCCTTCCCAATGAAGATGCCACACCCCATCTTAATAATTTCGTTGATTTGTGTGATATGCAAAAGAAAAAAGATGTGGATAATTATATTGTTAAATTGAAGCTATTTCCGTTGTCGCTTTGGGATCACGCTAAAACTTGGTTTTCATCATTGCCTAAAAATAGTATTGATTCATGGAACAAGTGTAAGGATGCTTTTATTTCCAAGTATTTTCCTCCCGCTAAGATCATCTCCCTTAGGAACGATATTATGAATTTTAAGCAACTTGATCATGAACATGTTGCACAATCTTGGGAGAGGATGAAATTGATGATTAAAATTGCACTACTCATGGTTTGAATTTATGGATGATTATACAATTTTTTATGCTGGACTGAATTTTGCTTCTAGAAATCTTTTAGATTCGGCCGCGGGAGGCACTTCTATGGAAATTACTTTAGGAGAAGCTACTAAACTCCTAGATAATGTTATAGTTAATTATTCCCAATGGCATACCGAAAGATCTTCCACTAGTAAAAAAGTGCATGCTATGAAGAAATAAATGTTTTGAGTGGAAAGATCGATGAGCTTATGAAATTATTTGCTATTAAGAGTGCTCCTATTGATCCTAATGATATGCCTTTGTCTACTTTGATTGAAAACAATAATGAATCTATGGATGTGATTTTTTTTGGTAGGAACAATTTTGGTAATAACGCGTATAGAGGTAATTTTGATCCTAGGTTGTTTCCTAGTAATTCCTGTAATAATTATGGTAATTCCTACAACAACTCTTACGGAAATTATAATAAGATGCCCTCTGATTTTGAGAATAGTGTTAAAGAATTTATTAGTTCACAAAAGAATTTCAATGCTTCGATTGAAGAAAAAATGCTTAAGATTGATGATTTGGCTAGGAACGTGGATAGAATTTCTCTTGATGTTGATTCTCTGAAACTTAGATCTATTCCACCTAAGAATGATATCAATGAGTCTCTCAAATCCATGAGAATTTCCATTGATGAGGGCAAAGAAAGAACCGCTAACATGCATGCTAAGAAAGATTGGTTTATAAAAGCGCGTTCTTCTAGTTTCCGTGAAAATAATGATGAAGATCTTAAAGTGATTGATGTGACTCCTATTGAATCTTTGTTTTCCAATGTAAATATTGATAAAGATGGGACTGGAGATGAATCAACTTTAGTTAGAAGGCGTCCCAATGATTTGGAGTTTTTAGATTTTGATGCAAAAATTGATAAAAGTGGGATTGGAGAGGTCAAAACTTTAGGTAGCAATGAACCCACTCTTTTGGATTTCAAGGAATTTAATTATGATAATTGTTCTTTAATAGATTGTATTTCCTTGTTGCAACATGTTGAATTCTCCTGATGCTTATGATCAAAACAAAGCTTTTACTAAACATATCGTTGATGCTATGATGCAATCTTTTGAAGAAAAGCTTGAATTGGAAGTTTCTATCCCTAGAAAACTTTATGATGAGTGGGAACCTACTATTAAGACTAAAATTAAAGATTATGAATGATATGCTTTGTGTGATTTGGGTGCTAGTGTTTCCACGATTCCGAAAACTCTATGTGATGTGTTAGGTTTCCGTGAATTTGATGATTGTTCCTTAAATTTGCATCTTGCGGATTCCACTATTAAGAAACCTATGGGAAGAATTAATGATGTTCTTATTGTTGCAAATAGGAATTATGTACCCATAGATTTCATTGTTCTTGATATAGATTGCAATCCTACATGTCCTATTATTCTTGGTAGACCTTTCCTTAAAACAATTGGTGCAATTATTGATACAAAGGAAGGAAACATTATATTTAAATTTCTGTTAAGGAAAGGCATTGTTGGGGATACATCTATCAGTTATGACCCGCCCAGGAGGGGCTGGGTCAGCTCCGATGGCAGGTTACAAAGGAAGCCCAGTAAACATTCAACACGATAGTTTATCAAATCTTATAGAAGGCCTAAAAAGCCTAGAGGCGTCTTAAGGCCCAATATTGTAAACCACCATATGTAAGGTAAGACTTGTAAAGGAAGGCATGTAAAAGAAGTCACCGAGCCGGACACAATTTATGAGCCGGCCGGGACTCTGTAGGCCACCAGGCGTCAACCCATGTATATAAGGGGACGACCCGGTGGTGGCTTAGGACAAGAAACAAGAGATCGATAACCAAGCCGGCGAGTTAGCCTCTTGGTGATCGAAACCCCAGCAATACCAACACAACTAGACGTAGGCTTTTACTGTAGCGACCCGACCTGAATGGATCAAGTCTCTGTGCTTAAATGTCATCCCTGGATCGATATGCTGACACACACAGTACTCGAGGATTTATAAAAGAGGTAAATCACATGTAAAAGTAACGTAAATACTATTACCTCAATCCAAAAATAGCGGAAGTAACAAGGTTGTGGATTCCTATCAACACCAACGGCAAAGTTGAGTGTAGAAATTGTAACCCTAACGTATCACTTACTCATCGTAAGATAATCCTGAAACATGAGACGTTGCAGCCACAAAGGGTCAGTACATTGAATGTACTGGCAAATTCACACCATAGAGAGAAATGATGAATAATGGCTATCACTACATGCATATATGGCTGGTGGAAAAGCTCTATGGTTATAAGGTTTTTGCGAAAAGCCAATTTTTCCCTACTACAAAGGAATAAATTTTATTTAACTATCATGGTGGTTGTTGAACATTGAGAATGGTTGACAGCATTCTCAATCCCAATTAAGTAACATCATTAAACCCAACAAACTTAATTTAAAGTAACATGATGAGATTCACATGATAATCCAAGTACTAGATACTCGAAACGTCCATAACCGGGGATACGACTAATCATGATTAGTTTATACACTCTGCAGAGGTTTGCGCACTTTTCCCCACAAGACTCGATCTCCTCCGTTGGGATTCTCGCACTACATGGTGTTTGAGAAACGGATGACCGAGACATAGTCTTTCAGAAGCGCTAGCACCTTACGATCGGGTAGACCGTTACACCTACTTTCCCCTACATCTGCTAGTCTACCACTATAAGAGTTCAGATGACTTAATCAACTATGCTAGAGCCCATAATAGCTTGTGGCTGCACACAGAAGTTTCTAGTATGAATAATCTCATGATCCCTTTGATCCTGGGTGGCGGTCCATAAAAAAATAGGCAATCCTGGAATACCCAGGTGCCTAGAAAGGCAATCGCTGGAATACCCAGGTGCCTCAATCCACCCAGATGTGTGTTAAAGTTGCCACCTTAAGTAAACCATTAATTAACAATCTCACATCTGTCATGAAATCCTCTCAAACCCAATCCACGTCTATGAGCATAGCATAGCAGTATAAGCATAATGTAATAGTAACTGCCAAGGTTTTAATGCAGGGCAATAGGTTCCTACCTCATCAACTACTTCCCAATACCCACATGTTATCAATCCTACTCATGCAATGTTTGAGGGTTGACACTAATGCATAAAAACTGGGTATGAAAAGGGATATGATCAAAGTGTGAACTTGCCTACAATGTTGATGAAGATGATTCGCACTCATAACTCTTGATAGTTCTACTCGTCACACTCCGGTCAATCTATCGTAAGCAAGCAATAGTAACCGCACATAAGCAATCACTCAAAAGATCGGAAAGAACGAAGAAGACGATTCGGAAAACATCAAAAACAAGCAAATAACTCTTGATACATAAAACAATTTCCAACAGTACCAAAATTATATGAATTTGGCCTTATCAGAAATTTTAGGTCAAGAGCTTCGATTTGCAAAAAGAATCAACTCAAACGGAGTTACGAAACTCAAGTTATGATCAAACGAAGTTTAAATCTAAATCTGATCTAATTCAAATTTTAAAACTTTCAAAAACATGTTTGAGTTGTTTTAATGGATAGAAGGGATCATAACGAAGATGTTGGCGTTGGTTCATTGGATTTGGACAAACGAGCAAAAAGTTGTGATAGATTCAAGATTAGGGACTAAACTATGAAGAAACTAATTACATACGGGTCCCTGGCCGAAATTAAACAGAAAAGGAAAAACCTATCTAATGAACGTTCGCTACAGAGGCATATGCGAAGAAAACCGTTCACTAAAGAGGCCTAACTGATGAACGCTCGCAAAATAAACTAAACTAAATAATAAACCGTTTTTTTAAACCGAAGTAAACCTAAACCCTAAAAAACCGGACCGGGCGGTTTATACCGGTTCGGGTCGACGGCGGCGGATGGCAGCAGCGGCTCGGGCGTCGAGGCGAACGGCGGCGGCGGCGGCTTCGGCCTTGGGCGGCGGGGCAGACGGCGGACGACGGCGGAGCTCCATCGGAGGGCGCGGTGGCGCGGATCGGGCGATGCGGGCAGCGGTGAGGCGATGAGGCGGTGGTGCGGCTAAGGGCGGCGGCAGCGGCTATCTCCAGCAGCGGCGGCGGGGCAGATGTGGGAGGGCGGCGGCGCGACGCGAGATAGAGGAGGCGGCGGGCGCGGCTTTATAGGAGGGAGGAGGCGGTGGTGGCGTGGAAAAGGGGCAAAGCAAGGCGGTGGCGGAGTCCTGGCGGCGTACGGCGTCGACGATGGCGTGCGGGCGGCGGAGTCTGGCGGGAGCTCGAGGACGGGCGCGGGGTGGCGCGCTGGACTTGGCCTTGGCCTGGCAGGAGCTGGGCCGGCCCAGTTCGGCGGAGGGAAGTTTTTTTAAATAAAGATTTCCAAACAACAAACATAAATAAAACAAAATAAATAAAAATTTTATATAGGCATATAATATACCAAAATTTGCAGAAAAAGATTTTCTACAACATGGACATTTTTCTAGAGTCGAATAAAATTCATACAAATTCAGATAAAACAAAGAGTGCTACTGGTCTATTAAAATCCAACAAAAATCATTTTAAAAATACCAAAATGATTTCAAATTAATTTTTCTCCAATTTTCTAATGTAGGGAATCATGTTACCCTATTTTCCATATATTTTATTTTTGGAGAAAAATAATTTGAATAAAACTCAAACAATTCCAAATTGAAAATAATTTCAAAGGACTTTGAATTTGATCCTTGAAACTCCCAACTCATATTTCATAATTTGAAGAAGTCATTTTATCTCCTCTCGTGAAAATCATTGAGTTTCTTAAAGTTTCTGAATTGGAAAATATTTTCCAATGAAATTCAAATATTTTCAACACCCCTTGTCATTTAAATAATGGAAGAAGTCATGTCATCTTCTCTCCAGGGTTTCGTGATGAAAAAGTATTTGAATTCACGGAGATCATAAATGCAAAAATGAAAGTTTGGGAAAGTCCTTTTATTCCCTCTCATTTAACTTTCAGAAAGTTTTGAATTTCACTCACTTTCAGTCAATCACTCAAACAGTCAATCAAATCTATCTATTTATTATAACATGTGACACCCCAAAATTTTGACCTTGTTATAAATTAAAATTTTGCCAGGAAATTTAAACTTTTATTTTCTGGGCTCCCTTTTTGATTTTTTTAACCATTTTCTCCCTTGTTATTATGGAGTTTTTCCCCAAAGAGAAAACTTTTCAAGTATGTTATTGGACTTGTTTAACCTCTCAAGAAAAACTCTTCTTTTATTAGTAGAACTAATTACATAATTAGTTTGCTTGATCTTTATTATCTTGAAAAATGGTTTTTCAAGGTTATATGGCCATATTTGAACTACAACCATTTGATAAATTCACTTAAAATTCCAACCAAAATTTGGAGATGTCATGTGATGTTTTTAAATCACTTTTATGCAAAAATATCTTTTATTCATGAAATATTTTGAGCTCTACACCCAATTTTCTTCTCTGGTCCAGAGTGCAATTTTGCACTACAACCCATTTAAATATTTTTTTTAGACTCCACCAAAATTATGGGATGTTGGCAGTAGCACATGATTCAACTTTATGCAAAAACCCAGTGATGTCCTTTGAAAAAATTGAGTGAATCAACCTCATTTTCATTCTGGTCCAGCCTTGTGATTTCTACTACAACCCTATCTATTTTTGCTCCAGTGACCTTGTGCTTTCTCCTACTTGTATTCAACCCTACCAAACCCCTAAGTCCAGGA
This sequence comes from Triticum urartu, assembly GCF_003073215.2. Lineage (NCBI taxonomy): Eukaryota > Viridiplantae > Streptophyta > Magnoliopsida > Poales > Poaceae > Triticum > Triticum urartu. Next base: position 150,798,156 of record NC_053027.1, read on the forward strand.
GCATGCACCCATTGGATCATTTTTGGTTCATGAAGTGATGTCATTTGTCTCCTGTCCAGAATTGAAGTTTTGCAAAACTTGCACTAACAAGTTTCTGTCTTTGGCAAACTAACCTCACCACCCTATTATTCATCTAAAGAGACCCCACTCTGGAAGTTTTGACCACTCCAAGAACTTCCTAAATGCCTCTGGCATTTTGTCAAACACCCTGTGTGCATAGACAGATTTGGCATGGTTGAAAGTTTTGTGTTGTGAACTTGTCCCTTGTCCAAACCAAGTTGTCTAGTAGCCTTCAATATGTCTCTAACCCAGGCCTGTGGATTTGCATTAGCTCCCAAGCAATTTTGGTCGCCCTGGCATTTCGTCGAACGAGTGCCGTGCACGCCCGGAGCGCGAGCAGAGCGCGCGTTTTGCACGTGCCGTGCCCGAGCCGCCACGTCGCGCCCCTGGTTTTGCCCCCACTACAGAGCCGTGCCACACACTCCCCTTCTCACCGCATCACGCCAAGCAGCCCCTCGCCACGTCCCCGGCAGGCCAGGAGCTAGCCGCCATGGCCGCCTGACAGCCCCTGCTCATGTCGGCGCCGCCCGAGCCTCTCCCGCTCGCCACCTGCCCCCTAGAGCAGCGTGAGCTCATCCACAAGCGTGTCCGCTAGCTCTTGTCGCCGCCACGACGCTCTGCCGCAACAGAGAGGCGGTTCGCTGGTGAACTTATCCCCGGCCGCCGCGGAACCGCCTTGACTCGCCTATTTAAGGAGCCCCGAGCTCCTCCGAGCACTCGGGCAGCCTCACACCGTCCTCCTAGTGCCCCCGTTGCCGTCAATTGAAGAGGAAGGGGCCGTCTTCCCCGACTCCGGCCAGTTCGGCCACCGCCGCCTCCGGCTCCGTTCGGCACAACCAGAGCCTCCCCGGCCCTCCCAACGCCACCAAACGACTCCACTCCATCTTGCGGAGCCGCCCAGACCCCCAGCCGCGACGGAGAGCCACCGAAGCCACAAATCACTTTGCTCCTGAAGCCACCGGCCGCCGCGAAGCTCGTCGACGGCGATTCCCTCCACCCCCAACGACCCTACAACCACCGGGAGGACCGCCTAGGAGTGGCGGATCCATCCCTGCATTCAGATGCCCGCGAAGAACCGCCGTTCGCCGGCGACGATCGCCGGATGTCCCGCCTCTGCTCGGGCAGAGAAGAGGTGGGAGTGGGGACTAGTCAAACCTGACTAGTGGGCCCCCTGGACCCACTGTCAGTGACTCCCCGCGCGGTCCACGCTGGATAAGTGGAGGCGTAAAACCCGTAGTATGTTTTCTCTGCCCGAAAGCGTAATCTCGTTTGAACCGTTTTCTTTTTCTGATTTTATTCAAAACAGATTTTGACCAAATCTTTGACTGGCTATAACTTTTTTAATACAACTCCAAATGAGTTGATTCTTTTTCCTACCTTCCTCAAATTTTGTCTAGTTTATTCTAAGATTTATTTCAAAAAAAATTCAGACAACTTTTTGGGTACTGTTTTTGAAACTACATATTGATTCAAAAATATTTTGAATAGGATTTTTGGAGAGAGGAGAAAACTTTCAAAAGTTTTGGAGAGCACCTCACCCCTCCACAACTTGAAGGCAAGCATTCTGAACCCCGGAATAATATTTTTGGTGTGTTAGTTGACACGTTTATAACACCACCTTATATCGGAGAACTTGTTATTTCATGTGATATGATCATTTGCATGAATGCATATTAGTGATTTCCTTGCTGTTGGAAATGAATATACTTGTGATGGTAATCATCCTCATGTGCCTTGCATGCATGCCGGAAAGGAATCCGGGAAAGCCTCTGCCTTGGGTAGGCGTGAGCTTATCACCGGTCTCCGTTGGGATGGTTATGTCCGGTATGGCATAGTAAGGTATAATGAGTGTTGATTTGTTGGTTGAAATATTTTTTGTTATACATGTCATGCAGGGAATTTATAAACCTCCTGAGTCGACCATAGATCGAGTCTTGTTCCAGTAACCCCCATACTTGTTTTGTACTACCACTTGTCCCTGCCGCAGGTAGGGTACGGTTTAGTAAGTCGTCAACCCCTTTCAAGCACACACTGTACAAAGAGGCCATGGTGGAAGATACCGGTTGTAGCCGGTAGGCAGGCCACCTGGTCCAGGGGCATGGGTGTTTCCGGTTGGGACCGAGAGGGGAGGCCACCCCTTAGAGCGCGCGATATAAATTTGATCCCATGGTATGCGAGGTTGTAGCCTCCCCACTTAGAGTTTTGCTTAACAAGTGTCGTGGGTGATTCCAGACACCGGTGAGTTAAGCTGGTGTGTGCAAGTCAGGTGTGTTTTCAATTAAAAGACTGTAAACGAAATTAGTCCCGATGGACTAAAGGAATCCGTTACTCATGGGTAAAGAGTACACCCTCTGCAGAGATTAAACCTATTCAAATAGTCGTGTCCATGGTTAAGGATTTCAGTCTGGGATGGGTCAAGGGTTGGTCTTAGTGTCGGTCTTTGGAGGAGAAATTGTTAAACCAGAACTTGGATTGTGACTTCTGACTTGTGAAGATTTTGATTATTATTATTATGGACTAACCCATTATATCATTGAGTATCCCTGGGACGATTCTACCTCCTGGATATTCATTGTGATCATTTATTTTATAAGCCCTTTATGTGGCGTCGCTGAGACACCCGACTGTGGCATTGCTTGTTATTTATTTCTTTTATAAGCCCTTTATGTGGTGTCGCTGAGACGCCCGACTGTGGCATTGCTTGTTATTTATTTATTTTATAAGCCCTTTATGTGGTCTCGCTGAGACGCCCGACTGTGGCATTGCTTGTTATTTATTTATTTTATAAGCCCTTTATGTGGTGTCACTGAGACGCCCGACTGTGGTATTGCATGTTATTTATTTACTTTATAAGCCCTTTATGTGGTGTCGCTGAGACGCCCGACTGTGGCATTGCTTGTTATTTATTTACTTTATAAGCCCTTTATGTGGTGTCGCACAGACGTCTGACTGCGGCATTTTATTCCCACTCATTATTGCTTATTCATGTTGCATAAAAATAACCTGCTTGCATGCATAAAAGATGTTTTATTTATGACTGACGATGTGATCATAGAATATTTCAGTGCATAATTATCAATTATATTATCCCAATGTTCATAATGTTTGTGAGTACATTCAAAGTACTCACTGGCTTGTCCCTGGCTATTGTCTTGGCCAGATTTCTGCATGGAGAGGAGCGTTGCGGTGACAGCCCCGAAAACTAAGCAATGGTGATAGCAGCCTCACAAAGATAGGAGTTGACCTGGTCAGCTGTTCCCGTGGGAAATGGAGTCCCATAGACACTGATGACTCACAAACTGCTTCCGCCATCGACCACTAGAAACTAATTGTTGTACTCACAGGCCCGAATGGTCTTGTATTGCATATTTTGTATTTTTGCTTGGGATTTCTGTATCAAGTTGGTGCCTCGTCAGCTAACAATAATCCTGGGGCTGGTGAGCACAACGGCCATTTTCTGGGAAGTCAATACCCCGAAAATCCGGTCGTGACATAACATTCCAAAATTTAGAATTTTGGGATGTTACATTTACCTTCATCGTAAGGGGCCGAACTAGTATAAAACCTCTCGTGTCCTTTGTCCCGATTAACCCCTTTAAGCTTCCTAGTTGCAATGGCCCTACGACTAAGTCCTTCCACTATGACATCTGCCATGACAATTCCACAATAATTGGCCCCCATCGTGGGGCCAGCGCACGGTGGATTTGAGTTCTTGAAGGGCAACTTCGAAGGGCTCAAGGGATACGCTGTGGGCCGGATGACCAAGAGTCGTCGTGGCAAGCTCTACATCGACGACAAAGGCTGGGGCCCTGAGGCTGGCTCAATCGAGTATGGATACCGGGTCCCCTTCGGCGGAATTCATGTCTTCATCGACCGGATCGGCGAGTCGGGCACTGAGCCGGATGTCCACACCAACCTCGTCGAAACAGCTCAGAGCGCGAGGACCACCTGTGTTCAATCTGTCGTGAAGCATGCTTTCATAGGCTGCATCCACGGTGGTGAATATCTAAAGGATCGGTGGATAGCGGTGAGACGGCCGTGTATTCTGGCGCTACATCATCAACAGGCGAGACGGACTCTTTGTATCAGCTGTAGGATGGCATGCTCGGGGGCTGTTCCGATGGCAGCAGTATTCCGGACCCCCTTGAGCCGCCGAATTGGTCCGGAGTCTTCATGGCAGGAACACAGCCCGAGCAGAACTCCACAGCAGCGGCAACAGCTACCGGGTCGGCCGTAGCTGGGTCAGGAGACCCCGCGCGCCCCCCGGCTCAGATTCTAATGGACCTCATGGATAAACTGACGACTCTATTGACTGTCGTGGTAGAGCCGGCGGATAAAGCCCAGCATGACGCAGAGGTGGCATGTGTACGTGAAGAGATGGTACAAGCTAAAGAAAATCTAGCAGCAGAGGAGGTCAGGATGGCAGCGGAGCGGGCGGCTTTGGACGTTCGTGCTCAACAGCTTCAAGCGGAGACTTTCCAGCTCTCAGTGGATCTGAACGTGTCAAACAAGGTCATGAGAAGAAGGCATCAGAAAACTCAGTCACATCTACCTCTGACGCTCGATCCTAGGAACCTTTTTCATACACCCGGGGCTGGGACAAGCAACCCGCCGGAGGCGAATCGGATCATGACACCCGGGGCACCGGTTCAACGGCGCGCCATGGAACCACCTCGTGTACATACCGCTCCACCTCATTATGTACCAACACCGCCGGGTCACTTCTCCAATCCTTGGAAAACCTCATTGCAGCATCGGCTCGTTTGGCGGCTCTCCCGATGGAAGGTGACTCGCCGGCGGTGATCGAAACGCGAAGGGTGAGAGAACTTCTTCAAGCAGCTCTGGCACAGCAGGATGCGTACTCCTACAGTCGAGACATGATCCATTCATATCCTCGCCCAAGCCGGAGCCCAAGCTACAGTAGGCATATGGATTCATCTGACATGTTAAGCAATGCTCAACGCCGCAACCAACCGCACAGGTATGAGCCGGTGCAGGCTGGAGCCCTTAACTTGGCGGATCAGGAGAAGATCCGACAAGAGGCTGAGCAAGCGGTTCAACTGGCAGCAGAGCAGGCGGCTCATCAGACTTTTCTGGCTTATCCAGCAACCTCGGTCGAGGCAGGAGTGGCCACAAGAACTGGAGGTGTCCCTTGCCTGGTGCCGGCCATACGTAATGAGCGTTTGCCAAAGGACTTCAAGGGGCCTCGTAAGGTGCCTAATTACACGGCCGACTTGCAGCCTGGGGCTTGGATTGAGAGTTATGAGATGGCTATGGAGTTGTTGGAGGTCAGCGACGCAACAATGGCCAAGTATTTCACTATGATGTTGGATGGAACAACTCGTACTTGGTTGAAGGGGTTGCCACCCAATTCTATCGGCTCATGGGCGGAGTTGAAGGCCCGGTTCATTCAGAACTTCAAAGACACATGTAAACAACCCATGTCGATTGTGGACCTGACTAATTGTAAACAAGAAGACCGTGAATCTACAACCCATTGGGTGCGCCGGGTCAAGGAGATAATACATTCATCTGATAAGATGGATGCCGGCTCAGCAGTCTTGATGTTGGAGAAAAACTTCCGTTTTGAACCTTTGAAGCAGAAATTGGGGCGGCCCAAGCATGACTGCAATGACAAGGGCCAGTTGATGGCGGCTCTTGTCAAGTATGCTGATTCTGATAGTACCAAGGACCCGGTGTCTAACGAAGAAAAGACAACGAAGGGAAAGAAGAACAACAACGACAAGGGTCACCAACATAACCCGACAAATCAAGGAGGTAATAAACGTAAGGCTGATGAATTTGTCTCTAACACCAATGTGGAGGGTGGAAATCAACGGCGCAAGGGCAGGCAACCCCCTCGGTCGGGCAGGCCAGGTCCCACCCTTGAGCAACTATTGAATGAACCTTGTCCAAGACACGACACCTGGAAGAAGCCAGCCACCCACCTGTGGAAGGATTGTACAATCATGAAGGCATTTAAAAATTCAAATGCATTTGATGGAGGTCATGGCCCAGGCGGCGGTTCAGGTGGAGGCGGTTTCAATGGCCCGGGCGCCGGTTCAGGTGGAGGAGGTTTTCACGGTCAGGGCCATCCAGCTAACCAGAGAGGTTATAACCCACAACCTGGCCAAGGTAATCAGCAGCAACAATCCGGATATCGGAGCAACCCAAAATAGTTTAGTAGTGGGCAATACCACGTGTTCACCACTAGTTTATGTAAGAGGGACCAGAAGCTTCACAAGAGGGCCGTCAATGCCGTTGAGCCAGCAATTCCACATTACTTACGATGGTCAGAACAGCCTATTATGTGGAGCAGAGAGGATCATCCACCCCGGGTTGATAATCTGGGTCACTTGGCCTTGGTAGTGGCGCCTCAAGTTGGTGGATATAAATTCACTAAGGTGCTCATCAATGGAGGCAGCAGCATCAACATCCTCTACTATGAGACGTTCCGTCAGATGGGGTTGACTGATAAGAGTCTTAAGCAATCCAACATTGTTTTTCACGGTGTGGTACCTGGCAAGTCGGCATACCCAGTTGGTAAGATTGAACTGGAAGTAGCCTTTGGGGATGAGTATGACTCCAGAGCAGAAAAATTAACCTTTGAGGTGGTTAAGATCAAAAGCCCATATCATGCTCTGTTTGGACGGCCGACTTATGCCAAGTTCATGGCTCGGCCGTGTTATTTATATTTGCAGCTCAAGATGCCGGGTTATAAGGGCACCATTACAGTACATGGAAGCCGGAAAATAGCCCTGGAGTGTGAAGAAGGGGATGCTGCATATGCTGAGTCTGTTTGTGCAACCGAGGAGTTAAAGTTTTATAAGGATCATGTTGACCCGGCAGACATGACGTCTTTAAAGAAACCAACAACGGAGCATGAGCCGGTGTTGAAGTTCAAATCAGCTGATGACACCAAGATTGTTGACTTTGTGCCTGGCGACTCATCCAAGCAGTTCATCATCAGTGCAAACTTGTATTCGAAATAGGAAAGCGCGCTCATCGAGTTCATCCGTGAGAACCGGGACATCTTTGCATGGAAACCTTCCGACATGCCAGGTGTCCCGAGGGAACTCGCTGAGCACACTCTCAATATTGATCCAAAGTTTAAACCGGTTAGACAGTTTCTCCGACGGTTCAACGAGGAAAGGCGCAAGGCCATTGGATAAGAGGTGGCCCGGCTCTTGGCGGCCGGGTTCATTGTGGAAGTCTTTCACCCAGAGTGGTTAGCCAACCCGGTGCTTGTACTCAAAAAGAACGGCACCCTGGCGTATGTGTGTGGATTACACTGATTTAAACAAGGCTTGTCTGGCTGACCCTTTTGCTCTCCCCTGTATTGATCAGATCATCGATGCTACCGCGGGTTGCGCACGTTTGAGTTTTTTGGATGCTTATTCAGGTTATCATCAGATCAAGATGGCAATCAAAGATCAGGAGAAGACAGCTTTTATCACTTCGTTTGGAGCTTTCTGCTATGTGTCGATGCCTTTTGGGCTTAAGAGTGCCCAGGCGACTTATCAACGGTGTGTGCAGAATTGTCTTCACAACTAGATTGGGCGTAATGTTCATGCTTATGTGGATGATATAGTGGTAAAGTCTAGGAAAGAGGAAACCTTTGTCACAGATTTGAAAGAGGTCTTCGATAACCTCCGGGTCTACAAAATGATGCTTAACCCGGCTAAGTGTGTTTTTGGAGTCCCAGTCGGCAAGCTCTTGGGTTTTTTGGTGTCCAACCGAGGTATTGAAGCTAACCCGGAGAAGATTAAGTCAATCACATCCCTGGCCAAACCAACATGCATCAATGACGTTCAACGGCTGGCGGGTCGTGTGGCTGCTTTAAGCCGGTTCATAAGCCGGTTAGGGGAGAAGGCGATGCCTTTGTATCAGATGATGAAGAAAACAGATAATTTTGTTTGGAGTGATGCTGCGAACTCTGCTTTTGAGGATCTGAAGAAACATCTTGTTGAGCCACCGATTCTTACTGCTCCAATAGAGAAAGAGCCGTTATTGTTATACGTAGCTGCTAACTCACGGGCTGTTAGTGTGGCAATTGTGGTGGAGCGCAAAGAGGTTGGCAAGGAACATCCGGTTCAACGGCCGGTTTATTATGTCAGTGAGGTACCGATTGAATCTAAACAAAGATATCCACATTGGCAGAAGCTTGTGTATGGGGTGTTCATGGCAAGCCGGAAGCTCAAGCCTTACTTTCAGGGTCACCCGATCACTGTGGTTAGCTCTGCGCCTTTGGGGGACATCATCCAAAATAGAGAGGCCACTGGACGAGTCGCCAAGTGGGCCATTTAACTTGGACCTCATGGGTTGAAGTATGTGCCACGCACTGCGATCAAGTCTCGGGCGCTGGTTGACTTTATTAATGACTGGACAGAGATGCAGATGCCGGAGGAGAAACCAGAAAACACATATTGGACTATCCACTTTGATGGGTCCAGGCAGTTGGAAGGCTCGGGAGCTGGAGTTGTTTTAACCTCCCCTCGAGGTGACAAATTTTGTTATGTGTTGCGGCTGATGTTTCCTTACACTAACAACACATCGGAATATGAAGCCTTGCTCCATGGTCTTTGAGTGGCCAAAGAGATGAGCTTGAGCCGGGTCCGGTGTCTTGGCGACTCAGATTTAGTGGCTCAACAGGTATCAGGCAAGTGGGATTCCAAAGACCCTCTCATGGCGGCTTATCGTCGTGAAGTTGATGCTGTTGCAGGGAATTTTAAAGGATATCAGGTGGAACACATTGACCGTAGGAAGAACGAAGCAGCTGATGCTCTAAGCCGTTTGGGATCTCAGCGTAAGCCGGTGCCACCTAACACATTTTCGGATGTTTTGCATAACCCATCTGTTAAGTTACCCATAGAAGAAGATCTAGTTGTTCCTGACCCGGAGGCACTGTTGGTGGTGGCTCTTCATGTCATCCCAGATTGGATAGTGTCGTTCTTGGATTATATGACCCGGGGTGAGCTGCCAGCGGATGAGACCCTGGCCCGGCAGATAACCCGGCGGTCTAAGTCAATGACGATTTCTGACGAAGAACTATACCATCGCAGCGTCTTTGGAGCGTTTCAGCGGTGTGTTTCCCCTGAAGAAGGCCAAGAAATACTTCATGAGATCCATGAAGGTGATTGTGGTCATCACGCCGGGTCAAAATCTCTGGTGGCTAAGGCTTTTCATCACGTTTTTACTGGTTGACGGCTCACGCTGATGCAGAAGATCTGGTTAGTAGATGTGACGGATGTCAAAAATTCGCACGACGAGCACATGTGCCGGCTCAAGAGTTACGGATGATCCCGATCACTTAGCCGTTTGCGGTCTGGGGGCTTGACAAGGTTGGACTTTTCAAAAGGTCTAAGGATAAAAAGACACATCTGTTAGTGGCAGTTGACAAATTCACAAAGTGGGTTGAGGTGGACCCAGTGAGTAAGTGTGATGCAGCCACGGCGGTTCAGTTCATGAAAAAGGTGATCTTCCGTTTTGGTTTTTCACACAGCATTATCACTAACAATGGCACTAATCTATCCCAAGGGGCTATGGAGGAGTTTTGTCAGCGTGAGCATATTCGGCTTGATATCTCTTCTGTAGCTCATCCTCAATCTAATGGTCAAGCTGAGAGAGCAAATCAGGAAATCTTAAAAGGTCTCAAGCCCCGGCTTATGGTTCCCTTGCAGTGAACGCCGGGTTGTTGGGTAGAAGAATTACCCTCGGTGCTGTGGAGTATCAATACCACACCTAACATGTCTACAGGTTACACACCTTTCTTCATGGTGTATGGAGTAGAAGCAGTGTTGCCTAGTGACATCCGTCATGACTCGCCCCGTGTGGCGGCTTATGTTGAAGCTTATAATGAACAAGCCAGATAGGATGCACTTGACTTGTTAGGTGAGGAAAGAGACTTAGCAGCGGCTCGATCAGCAATTTATCAACAGGACCTGCACCGTTATCACAGCCGCCGGGTTAAGTCCAGGACCTTTCAAGAAGGCGACCTGGTGCTCCGGCTCATCCAGGATCTGTCAGATGCACACAAGTTATCCCTACCTTGGGAAGGACCCTTTGTGGTCAGCAAGAACTTAAACAATGGGTCATACTACCTCATTGATGTTTGAGAGCACAAAGACTCACGTAAGTCAGAAGAGGAGACCCGCCAGCCGTGGAACATTGCTCAACTTCGGCCATACTACACCTGAGCCACCGGCTCTCGTCATGTACATACATTAACATTGTATATACGATGATAAGTAATAAAGCAGGACCATCGGTCTCTTTTCTTTTAAAGATTACGCATCTTTATTGTTTTTTATTATTTTCAAATGACTATTAAGGAGCTGATCATATTTGCATCAAGTCTAACCTTTTTGGTCCGACTTATGATCGTATTCGAATCTAGCTGCAACTATAATGGTCACTTGGGGCTTCCTGTTCAAACATAGGTCGTATTTGAACCAAAGAGAACATAGCTGTCATAACCCTTTTGATCGGCTCAAAGCCAAACTCACTAGGGGGCTTCTTGATCGTATCTGAATCACAGCTTAACCCCTTTTGGGTCCGACTTGGATCATATTTGAATCAGGGTCGTTAAAAACCTCTCGAGGTCATTTGGGGGCTTCCTGTTCAAACATAGGTCGTATTCGAACCAAAGAGAACATAGCTGTCGGTACCCTCTTGATCGGCACAACGCCAAAGCCACTGGGGGCTATATGGTCGTATTCGAACCTTAGCTTAACCCCTTTGGTCCGGTTTACTGATCGTATTCGAATCAGAAACCCCCAACCTTTAATTACAAGGTTAATTTTATTTACCACCTGTTATTTGCCTTCTAGTTTTTTTTGTCTCAATTTCATAAATAATCAGCATGGTCTTTTTCACCGGCTGGACTACTTGATAACAAGCCACCAAGGTATGATGATCATTAAGTATTCAGAAGCATTGACTTCTCAAAAAGATTGGATTATCAACTTCATCACCTGGGTTATTTAAACCGGTGGTCTAGAGATCGAAGGTACAAGTATGGCCATTGTTTATAAGCAATTGCCTCCTGTATTAATTAAAGGGTTATTTCAGCCTTGTTCTCTTTTTATGACTATTTCTGTTTTCTACTATGGTAAACATATTGGCTATAAGCTGGGTGTTCTGACCCGTTCGGTACTAAGCCACCAAGCCTGTTTTTTCTCTTGTATCTACAGGAGCAGAGCTGAAGTATTGCAGGGACAACCATAAATATGATGCATATATTGACATCAGGAAACACAGGATCACACACAGTGTTTTATGCGCGATGGCATAGGCAAAGCATGCAGTGTTTTCACAGCTAATCTATTACAAGGCTTTTATAAGCCGACGAAGATGGTTATCACTCCTCCCTCGCTGGTTCACCGCCCTCTGCTGATTGGAAGCTGGGTTTTGACCAATCAAAACCGTTCACAGCGACAAATTCTACTTCTTCGTCAATCAGGCCGGCCGGATCAACTTCCAGAGCAAATGTATGTTCATGAACAGGCGGGATTAAATCTGTCACCTTGTACGAGGGAGTTGCCATCTTCTTATTTTCCACATCAAAACTCGGCTGATACTTGTCATGAAGTCTAAGGTCGAACTCCGCGCACGCAAGCCATGAAGTCATCTTGTTCAAAGGGAGATCCGTCTTCCTTCACGGTAGGATACCCTCTGGCTACGCCTGCCGGGTCTAGATCTGGCACCCAAGCCTTGGAGTAGCTCAGGGCCGTCAAAGCTCCAGCCCTGGCACAGGAGCGCTTCACTTCTTGGAGCCTAGCGGGCAAGATTAACAGCTTCTTTAAAACATCGTTGAGCCGGTTGGGTCCTTGATTGGCAGGAGAGATAGCGGTGAGTGCTCGTTGTGCGCCAATGTACAACTGCTCTACTAAAGTATAGACCGCCTTCAGCTTAATCACGTGGTCTTGACTCAGATTCTCACTTCGAGGGCCTGCATATGTTTTGAACACGAAGGGTCAGCTAGCGGCTTGCAGTTCGGGTCAAAAGAAGGTAAAAAGTTCAGTACAGATGGCTTACCAAAGATGGCGGACACCATCTAGGACACCCGGTTCTTTAAACTGGTCAGCTCCGTCGTAACCTCTTCAAGGGCGGTTTCAGCTTTCTCGGCACGTTGTGTCAGAAGTGTTTTTTCTTTAGCCCAGGTTTTCTTCTTGGCAGTGAACCTGGTTTTTAATTTTTCCGCCTCAGAGAGACTTACTTGCAATTTGGAGTCAACTGACTTCATTTCTGCCTCCTGATCCGCTAGCCGCGTCTTCGCATCAGTCAATTGCGAGCTCAGTTCAGATAAGGCATTCTGCAAAACGTACCCAGATGAGTCAAGATTTCAATTAAGGTCCAAAAGTCAAGATTCAAGTCTCAAGTACTTTACAAAACCACTTGACACTTGGGGGCTAATGTATGCCAAAACAATTTCTCATGACTCTAAAAACATACTTTAAGTCCCAAGTACTTTACAAAGTAACATCACTTGGCACTTGGGGGCTAATGTATTCTATTCAGCAAGTTTATCAAGGTTAAGCCGGATTATAAAGTTCTTTGGATACGGTACAAGACAATTATGAAAATTTAAAGTACCGGCTCATTTATGATCAAATGAACCGGCCCTTGGGGACTACAGGTGAAGCTTTGTTCTATTTTATTGAACTCAAGAAATGTTTCAAAGGTAAAAGTCTTAGCCTATATCATAAAGTCTACAGATCATTCTGGTTCTCTCATAATCTGAAGACTTGGGGGCTGGCGGAATATAAATAAGCCGGAAGAACATACCTCGTATTTCAGCTGCAGCTGCTTGACCATTTCGATCTCTGAGTCGCGGCTGGAGTGCACATGGCTGAGATAACCAGATAAAATGTCATTGGCATTCAGATCGTCATAATGTGAAACATCAAAATGCACTTTCTATCTCTCCAACGCCTCTTGTTTCGCCGTGTGATGAGCCGACACGGTGGGATTCCCCGGTTCAACAAAGCGGCTCCCGGTGATCAAAACGTCTTGCGCAGACGGTGATGGCAGGTTGGCTGAGCTTGATGGTCCAGTTGCGGAAGGGTTAACGGTGGTATCGTCAACCGACGGCTCAGGAGGATTTGCTTCTGCATTGACAGGCGGGTCTTCTGGAGTTTCAATTGATGGAGGAGAAGGTGGCCTTGCCGGTTCAGGTGCAAGGACTGGCGGGTCTTCCACCGGGTTGGTTGCCTTTGCTTTCTTGGACTTAGCTTGACCACTAAGAGAAATATTATAGGACTGTCAGTATAAAGATACAGTTTGAAAAACACGGAGGAAAGAGGATTTTTTTCTTACCCAAGGGCAGTCTTGAAGGCCGGAAATTGGGTCTGAGACGAGTCGCCAGAAGAGCGAGACACCTCCTGAAAAGATAAAATAAAAGTTAAGTAATGAAAGGGAAAGGATCCATTAAACAGAAAGTCAAAGACAAAGAAGTAAACCTCATTCCGGCGCTTTTGAGGAGTTTGTTGAAGAACAACAGGCGGTTCATCTTCGTTCCGGGCTTGACGGCGGCTCTCATGTTGCTGCTTTTTCAAAAGAAAGTGAGGGTCCAGATAAGCCAAAGGGTGTGAAAACCTTACTTTCCGGGTTACAACTCGAAGTTTCTATCTTGGCAAATGGGCTGAGTCGGTGGAAATAGTTACCTCTTCTTCCACGGCCTGACTGGCCCTAGTGTCGTCCTGGTAATGATCAGTGTTAATAAGATTATTAAAAAGTTGGCCAAGGGAGTCAAGGGCTACCTCCGACTCAAAATTATTGTCAAGCTTCATCAAGTCTTCAACGGTGCTTTTCTTCTTCTTTTTAGACCTCCGGGTCGTTTTCTTAGCGTTTATGGCAGCGACTCTCGCTTTCTTGGCAGCTTCGTGGTCATATTTGACTTTCCAGAAATCAGATTGGGCCTGTAAACAGGTAAAAACAAGGTGAAAGGTCAGGCAAGTATTAAAAAACAATACGGCTGGGAAAAATATAAAGGAGAGAGATCGGAGTTTTCTTTACCTCTGGCACCGGGTTAAGCTTGCAGAAGGGGTTTAACCCGACTTTACTGCAGTCTCCGTATTTTCCGTTCAGCAGAAGGGTTTACATTGAAACAATATCTTCTTCAGTTAATTGAATGGAGCTGTGACGAAGAGAGTCATCTGGGCCTCCACCATACTCGTACATCAGTTTTGATCGACGGCTTAGAGGGATGACCCGCCACGCAACCCAGCAACGGGTCAAGTCAACTCCGGTTAAGCCGTTCCTCAATAAAGCATTAATCCTTTTGATGGATGGAATCAGCCTCTTGCGTTCAACAGCAGTGAGTTTGTCAGGAAGTGCAAATTTGGAGTCAAGACGCTCTGAGTGATAACCCGACAGTGGATGCTCATTTGCTGGTGAAGTGTCTTGACAATAAAACCAAGTCTGATTCCAGTCCTTGGGTTGACTTGGCAAGACTATAAGGGGGCAGACGACGCCTTGTCGACGCTAAATTGAGATACCTCCAAGTTCCAGGCTAGGGCCATTGGTGCACTCATTTTGACGGTTCAGATAAAAATACTCTCTAAAGAGTTCTACAGTCGGTTCTTCTTGAAGGTACACCTCGCAGAGAACTTGGAACTTGCAGATATTGGATATGGAATTAGGCCTGAGGTCTTGAGGATGGAGTTTGAAAAAATGGAGAACATCTCTGAAGAACTTTGAGCCGGGCGGTGAAAAGCCACGGTTCATGTGGTTAGTAAAGACAATGGCTTCACCATCTCTTGGATTGGGCCGTTCTTCGTCCCGGTCAGGAGCACGGTAAGACATGACATTTTTTCCAGGCAAAAAACCTATGGAGAAGAACTCCTTCAAACGTTCTTCACTTACGGTTGAGGGAACCCAGTTGCAGACAGTCGGCGCCTTGGATGGCATGATGTTCAAAAACGTACTGAAAAGGAAGTGACATGCCGGTTCAATTCATTAAATATGGTGAAAGTAAAAGATGATACATAGGAGTAATGGCGGCTTAATTAAGGGCTAATGTCATATAAGGACAAGTAAGCCGGCACAGTAAGCCACCATGACTGCAGACATTTGAGAAATACCAGCAGCAGAATTGATTAAGTATGGAGACAAACAAGTTTCTTAACTTCTGGATATTACTATGGATCAAATGGCTGTTCAAAATGAGAAACTTCCTGGACCTAAAAATATATCCCAGATGATTTCATCAGCTCTAAGAAGATATCTATGCAAAGGAAAGGGATCTACTAACATCTAAAATGGATGAGAAACAACTACCGCTTAAGTTCTGCACTACTTTTAGATCAAAAGAGGGTGCGGTAAGAGAAGTTGCAACAAATCTATGATGAACAGCGAAGAACACAAGAAGGAAACCTCCTAAACCCTAATGCAGATCTATGAGGGTGAGAAGGTGAGAGCTTACGGGTGTGGAGTTGCTGCGGAGGATCGCCACCGTTTTTTGGACAGAATCAGGGTGATGCAGCGGCCGGGCTCGAGGACGACGGTGAGCACTGCGGCGGCGGTGGAGCTCGAGCGACAGGAGGGTTGCGAGAGGAAGGAGATGAAGAAGAGGAGAGAATGAGAAAAGGCCGGGGCGTGCCTATTTATAAGGGAAAAGGTGAACAGACGGGCGCAAAAATCGAGGAAGACCCAAATAATGATTATCCAACTAAACGGACGCCTCGATTCTCAGGAGGCATTAAAGATGAGATCCATTGAGGGATGACATCATAAATGTTTTTTGTGTTTTCAAGAGATGACTTCATTGCGGGTTACAAAAACTTTTGCGAGGATAAGAAGATGGACTTTGTCGAAGTGTTGAAGATTGACAAAGAACAAAGTTCAAAGTCAACCTGTGGCGTAATGTTGGGGATATAGCTATCAGTTATGACCCGCCTAGGAGGGGCCGGGTCAGCCCCGATGGCGGGTTACAAAGGAAGCCCAGTAAACATTCAAGATGATAGTTTATCAAATCTTATAGAAGGCCTAAAAATCCTATAGGCGGCTTAAGGCCCAATATTGTAAACCGCCATATGTAAGGAAAGACTTGTAAAGGAAGGCATGTAAAATAAGTCACCAAGCCGGGCATGATTTATGAGCCGGCCGGGACTCTGTAGGCCACCAGGCATCAACATGTGTATATATGGGGACGACCCGGTGGCGGCTTAGGGCAAGAAACAAGAGATCGATAACCAAGCCGGCGAGTTAGCCTCTTGGTGATCGAAACCCTAGCAATACCAACACAACTAGACATAGGATTTTACCTTCATCGTAAGGGGCCGAACTAGTATAAAACCTCTTGTGTCCTTTGTCCTGATTAACCCATTTAAGCTTCCTAGTTGCGATGGCCCTACGACTAAGTCCTTCCGCTAGGACATCTGCCGTGACAATTCCACGACAGGCATGGAACACTTTTCTAGAAAGAAAATTAAATTGCCTCATGAGTCTATTATGAGAGCCACTTATGGATTGTATGCCAAAGATGACAACACTTAGATCTACTCGTGTTTTTATGCCTAGCTAGGGGCGTTAAACAATAGCGCTTGTTGGGAGGCAACCCAATTTTATTTTTGCTTTTTAGGTTCTGTTTTGTAATAAAAATTTCATCTAGCCTATGGTTAGATGTGGTTTTATATTTTAATTAGTGTTTGTGCCAAGTAAGACCTTTGGGATAGCTTACGGTGATAGTTGATTTGATCCTGCTGAAAAACAGAAACTTTTGCGCCTAGGATATTAGTTTTCATTTTTAACAGAAGCACGATAAAATACTGATTATTTTTGCAGAGGATTAATAAAAAAATTATAGGACTTCCTAAGTTATCGAAATATCCAGATTGCTACAAACTGTTCTGTTTTTGACAGATTCTGTTTTTCGCGTGTTGTCTGCTTGTTTTGATGAATCTATGGCTAGTATCGGGGGGGTATGAACCATGGAAAAGTTGGAATAGAGTATAAATTGCACAAATATAAATAAATAATGAGTTCACAACCGTACCAAAAGTGGTGATTTATTTTCTTATACTAACGGAGCTTACGAGTTTTTCTGTTGAAGTTTGGTGTTGTGAAGTTTTCAAGTTTTGGGTAAGGATTTGATGCACTATGGAATAAGGAGTGGCAAGAGCCTAAGATTGGGGATGCTCAAGGCACCCCAAGGTAATATTCAACGAGGACAAAGAGCCTAAGCTTGGGGATGCCCCGGGAGGGCATCCTGTCGGTGTACAAAAAGAGGGGTACACTTTTTGTACCCCTATAACTGTGCACGGGCGGTCTGAGCCACGGGCACCACCACACCAAGCAAGGCAAGGGAGGTGAGCCAGGGTAAGACCAAAGCCCAAGAGAACTAGAACAACGCCAAGGCCAAAACCACGAAGAGCAAAGGGGACGAAGCGGACTCCCCCGGCAAGATCCTTGCCGGGAGACAGTTCTAGCAGCCCCAGCAAGACACTTGCCGCGGCGACTCGTCCCGCGCCTACAGAGCAAACCACCCTTGAGTCCACTGCCCCCAAAGGGCAAGGATTCGGGAGACGTCCCCGTGGCGGCATGCAGATCTTTGTGAAGACATTCAAGATCAGATACGCACTAAGGAGATGACAACCCTTGGCGGGATCCCAGCCGAGGAAGACCACAAGGCCCCCGGCAAGCACCTTGCCGGGGATGACAGCAGGCGCCTCGGCAAGACCCTTGCCGGGGCTCCGGCAAGGCCCTTACCGAGGACACCTGCAGGGCCACCATCAGGCCCATGCCGACTAAACCTCCACCACCACATGCATGCAGCTGTCGACCCAACCAGCTGGGCAGGCACCTGCGTGGCGGCATGCAGATCTTCGTAAAGACCCACCACTGCGCCACCTCAGCTGCCTGCCTACCTACGTGGCATCGCAGGCGTCGCTGGCCAGGGCGCGTGTCGACACAAGAAGGAGCGGCGACGAACGAGACAGGTTTCTCCCCCGTCCCCAATAAAGTAAGGACACCTAAGCAAGACGCATTAAATGCGCCTTGTCATGTAATGCGAGGGATAACCTCGCATCACTGTACCCTTTCCACCTCCTGTGTGCCACTGTGGCAACCCCTTTTTCTATAAAAGGAGGCCCGAGGCGACCAGAGGAAGGATTCGGCTTTTTGCAGCTCCTCACGCCCCATAGCTAGCTCAAGAACACAGATATACAATCCACCAAAGCAGGAGTAGGGTTTTACGCATCCTCGCGGCCCGAACCTGGATAAACAAACCGTGTGCTATCTGTTTGATCCGCTCTTCTCACGACCCCGCGCCCCGCTAACCACAGTAGGGATTCTTGTGATCCCATAGGTGTCGTTCCCATCGACATCTCTGGCGCGCCAGGTAGGGGGCGCAGTTGTGAGAATCGGCTTTAGCAGTTAGTTCGGCGCTTCTTCATCATCATGGCGCCCAAGAAGAAGACGACGGTGGCGGTCGGCCAGTCGGAAGCCGGACAGACCGTCCCGACGCGGGCAAGCAGTGGACCGGTCGCAGAAAGGACCCGGGGCGCTGCTCGCGAACACCAACACCATCCCAGCAGCCGGAGTTTGGGAGGCGGCGATGTTTTTGCGCCTGGTAATGGGCCACACGTCGCCAAATCCAAAGGCGGAGCCAAGCCCTTCGCGGGTGGAGCGGAGCCTTCCAGGGTCATCGCCGCCCCGCCCGAAGGCGACGCAAGGGCCTCCAAGACTCCCACGCCGGCGCCAACAGCGCGCTCCTCCCAGGCAGTGCGCGACGAACGGCGTAATCACGCTGAAGATCCCGGGCATCGCCGCGGGAAGAGCCCCGGGCGCCACTCCCGGGACATAGAAGACATGCCCACTCGCTGAGGCGCTGGTGAAAACGGCATGCGACCGTAGGGTCGTGATAGAGCTCCTTCTGACATGGTTAGAAGTCAAAGCGCGTCGCGATCCGTGCAGGTTTCACTGCCACCAACGCCAGCAGAGGCCCTGGCGCACGCAGTTGCTCCTCGATTTTCCTCCCACTACGAGGAAACTCGACGAATGGAGAGCCACTATCCGAAGCCTTGTTGCGGTGGACAACAAGGACGAACCAAGTCCGGTGAGGCCCCTGGGTCGACGCTCCGATGGAGTCCCGCGGACCAGTGGCGGAAAAGCCGGCGGTGCCGCGACCATGGTGCATTCACCTCTTTCCCATCCGGTACCGCGGACGCCGGCTCGTCGCGACGTCACGGGCGACGACATCTCCATAGCATCGTCTGACCCGCGGACCCACTGTGACCAGCGCCAAGTTCTTCGGGAACGAGACCATGAAGACGCTCGAACAACTATCGAGCGCCGGCGCGGAGTGCGCCACCAGTCAGACAGGCGAGCAGGGCCTGCTGTGAACCACCCGGCCCCGGAGAGCCCTAGAGGCCTATCTTATGAGGTAGGTTGTCCGGCTTTTACCCGTGAGCTGCGGCAGTTCCAGTGGCCCACTCACCGCACTTTCAAAACTGATGTTGGCGAAAAGTACAATGGCAAGACTCACCCGTCTGAGTTCCTCAGCATCTACACCATCGCGATGCAAGCCGCCGGAGCCCGCGACGATAAGGTTCTTGTGAATTACTTTCCATTGGCTCTTAAACCCAACGCCATGTCGTGGTTGATGCACTTGCCGGTAGACTCTATTTCCTCCTGGTCGGATTTGTGCCATGAGTTTGTGGGCGCCTTTACTGGAGGTCAATAAGCCCATGGCCAAGCAAGCGACCTGCATGTCATTCCCCAGAAGGGAGGCAAGAGTCTGCGCAAGTATATACAGAGGTTCAGCCGGGTACAGTACAATATCCCTGATGTTCACCCTGCCGCCATCATTAGCGCGTTCCATCAGAATGTGCGTAGCCGCAAGATGCGCGAAGAACTGGCAATGAACAAGGTGAAAGATGTGGCAGAACTCTATGTTCTTGCTGACAGATGTGCCCGAGCTGAAGAGGGAAGGAAGTACCCCGGCGAAGATGCCGGCGTGGAAACCGACTCCTCAGATGAGGATACTGCTGCCCTGGCGAAGAAAGGCCGGCGCCGCAACAGGAAGCGCAAAGGTAAGGCTGTGCTTGCCGTTGAGGGATCTGACGACACCGGCTCCGCTAAGAAAACCAAGGCAGATGACCCCGGCAAGGAAATTGCCGGATGTGTCGCCTGCCGGGCCTTGGCGGCTGCCGAGAAGCCAGGAAACTCCGACAAGCAATACTGCAAGATCCATCGCACCAAAGGCCATGATCTCTAGAACTGCCGACAGGTTGAGCTCCTTGCTGAGAAGGAGAGGGCTGAATATGAGAGGCGGGACAAGGAGAAAGGCCAGGACGGTGCTAAGGGGTCCAGCAAGAAGCGTAACGGCCAGGCGGGCCGTCGCGGCAAAGATAAACAGTAGGAGAGGCCTGCCCCGGGCCGTGACAAAAAGCCAGAAGATGATGATCACGAAGAGGACGATGAGTCTGGTGACCAAGAATTTCAGAAAGCTACAGAGGCCATGTGCATCAATGGCAGTGCCTCGCTGCATACCTCTCATCGCCAGCTTAAACAGTGGGCGCGTGAGATTACAGTGGCGGAACCGTCGTTTGATGCCCAAAGGCCGCTGAAGTGGTCCAGCACACCTATCATTTTTGACACTGAGGATCACCCTGATCGCACTACTGTAGTCGGGTGCTTGCCATTGTTGGTTTCACCAACAATACGCAACCTCAAGGTGACAAAGGTGCTAGTCGATGGCGGGGCCGGTCTGAACTTAATCTCGCCTGCTGTGATCGAGAAATTGCAGATTCCTGATGAAGACCTTGAAGGGACGGGCACGTTTCAGGGGGTCAACCCGGGAAGAAGTCAACCAAAGGGAAAGGTCACGTTGCCTGTGACTTTTGGGAGTAATCTGAACTACAGGACAGAAAGGATTGTGTTCGACGTTGCCAAGATCCCCTTGCCTTACAACGGGATCCTTGGCCGCCCAGCGCTGGCCAAGTTCATGGCGGCGTCACATTACGCCTACAACACCCTAAAGATGCCGGGGCCTGTGACGATCATCACCGTCCCGTCAGACAAGAAGGATGCGCTAATTTGCACTCACCAACTCTACCAACAAGCAGTTGCAGTAGCAGCCACTGTTAAGGTGCTTGCTCCTGCTGCTGGAGCCCCGGGAAGGCGAAAGCAGAAGACCGGTGAGACCTCAAGCACCCACTCCGGCAAGCGCACCTCTTCGGAGTGTAGCGCTCCCGTCGAGGACGTGCCAGAGAGCTCCGCTGACAAAAACAAGAAGTCCAGGGCCACACCGCCGGGAACCAAGAAGGTTTCTATCAAGGAGGACGACACGGGAGGAGCTTTTACCATAAGCTCCACCCTTGACGACAAATAGGAAGACGCGCTCGTCACCTTCCTGCGGGCGAATGTCGATGTGTTTGCATGGCAAGCATCCGACATCCCCGGCGTTCCCAGGGAGGTGATTGAGCACCACCTTGCTGTCTGTCCTCATGCGCGGCCCGTCAAGCAGAAGGTCAGAAAGCAAGCTTTGGAACGACAAGAGTTCATCACAGAGGAGATCCGGAAACTGGAAGCAGCGGGTTTGGTAAGAGGAGCGCTCCATCCAACGTGGTTGGCCAATCCGGTGGTAGTGCGCAAGGCAAATGGGAAGTGGAGGCTATGTATTGATTACACAGATATTAATAAGGCTTGTCCCAAAGACCCCTTCCCGTTGCCGCGCATCGACCAGATTGTTGACTCCACAGCTGGGTGTGATCTGTTGTCATTCCTCGATGCCTACTCCGGCTACCACCAGATCTTCATGACAAGGGAAGATGAAGAGAAAACGGCATTCATCACCCCATGTGGTACGTATTGCTTTATACGGATGCCTTTCGGGTTGAGGAGTGTTGGTTCAACGTTTGCAAGGGCAGTCCTGATTGGTTTTGAACCCCAGCTCCATAGAAATATGGAAGCTTATATGGATGATATAGTGGTCAAAACCAAGAACAGGGCAACCCTCATATCAGATTTACAAGAAACATTTGCAAACCTACGCAAGATCAATCTCAAGCTGAACCCTGAGAAGTGCGTCTTCGGCGTCCCGTCTGGCAAGCTTCTCGGGTTCTTTGTGTCACAGCGTGGGATAGAGGCCAATCCGGACAAGATCAAAGCTATAGAGCAGATTGAAGCGCCCAAGCGAGTCAAGGATGTGCGTCGGCTTGCTGGTTGCGTTGCCGCCATGAGCAGGTTCATTTCCAAGTCCGCCGAGCACGCCCTTCCCTTTTTCAAGATTTTGAAAAAGGCGGGCCCGATGGAGTGGACGCCAGAAGCCGAAGCAGCATTGCAAGATTTGAAGAGGTACCTCTCCTCCGCGCCAATACTAGTTGCGCCTAGGCCACAGGAACCGTTGCTACTGCACCTGGCGGCAACGAACCAGGTGGTCAGCGCCGCACTAGTGGCGCAAAGAGAAATTGATGATGAGGTAATAGCAGCGACGGAGCCCGATGCCACCGATGCCGAGACGACGCAGCCAATTGAAGTGCCGCCAAAGAAGAAAATGATGCAGCACCCAGTCTACTTTGTTAGTTCCCTCCTGCAGGGGGCTAGATCGAGGTACTCCGGTGTGCAGAAACTGCTCTTCGGCCTTCTTATGGCCTCGAGGAAGCTGCGTCATTACTTCCAAGTGCACGAAATCACTGTCGTCACTCGCCTCCCTCTGCAACGGATATTGCACAATCCAGACGCAACGGGAAGGATCATAGAGTGGGCACTGGAACTGTCCAGCTTTGGCCTCAAGTTTAAGAGTACCTCGACGATTCAAAGCCAAGTCCTGGCGGAGTTCGTTGCAGAATGCACCACGATGCCTAACGAAGAAACCCAAGAGACTGCTCTCCCCGGCAAGGAGGCAAGTTGCGACTGGATCAAGTACTTTGATGGAGCTTTCTCCTTATAGGGCGCCGGGGCTGGCGTACTGCTTGTCGCGCCCACCGGAGAGCACCTCAAGTACGTGATCCAGATGCACTTCCCCAGGGAGGTGTCAACAAACAATACGGCTGAGTACGAAGGGCTGCTTGCCGGTCTTAGGATCGCGGAGGACCTCGGAATCAAGAAACTCGTCGTCAGAGGCGACTCGCAACTTGTCGTGAAGCAAGTCAACAAGGATTACCAGAGCCCGTTGATGAAGGCCTACGTCGATGAAGTGAGAAAGCTGGAAGAGCGTTTTGATGGTATACAGGAAGAATACGTTCCCCGAGCGGAGAATGATATCGCTGATTACCAGTAAAAATGCGCTGCCCTCAAGCTACCTGTGGAACCAGGTACCTTTGTGCTTCGGCTAACTCAGCCATCTGTTGATCCATCAATAGAGCAGAACAAGAGGAGAAAATCAGGGCCCGGCAAGTACTTTCCCGCCGAGCTCCCCGAAGCCGCCGGCAAGGATGTTGCCGGAGACACTGAGCCCGCCACAGGACGGCTAGTTCCGACAGAGCATCGAGCTCTTGCCGTCGAGATAGCCGCTCCTGTAGCGGAGGAAATGCCTTTAGTCCTCGCCATCGAGCCCCAGGCTCCAGCGTGGGCACAGCATACCGTCCTATTCCTCCAAACAGGGGAACTTCCTAAGGAGCAGGAAGAAGCGGAAAAAGTAGCCCGTCGCTCTACTATGTACCAGTTCGTCGATGATGTCCTGTACAGAAAGAGGCCGAACAGCATGAAATTGAAGTGTATCCCTCGAGAGGAAGGACTGGGGCTATTGGCGGAGATACATGGAGGCATATGTGGATCCCACATCGGGTCAAGGGCCCTTGCCGGCAAAGCGTTTCGGCAAGGTTTCTTCTGGCCCACCGCCCTCCAGGATGCGACGACACTAGTCACCAGGTGTGAAGCGTGTCAGTTCCATTCAAAGAAGCTTCATCAGCCAGCTCAAGCCCTTCAAACCATTCCTCTCTCCTGGCCTTTCTCGGTCTGGGGGCTCGACATACTGGGCCCTTTCCCCCGTGCTATCGGGGGCTTTGAGTACTTGTACGTTGCAATCGACAAGTTCACAAAGTGGCCAGAAGTGGAAGCAGTGAGGAAGGTCACAACACAGTCAGCCGTCAAGTTCTTCAAAGGACTGGTGTGTCGTTTTGGTGTACCCAATAGGGTTATCACCGACAACGGCACGCAGTTCACAAGCCACACCTTCATGCAATATATTCAAGGCCTTGGCAGCAAGGTCTGTTTCGCTTCCGTTGCTCACCCACGAAGCAATGGTCAAGCTGAGAGGGCAAATGTTGAAGTACTGCGAGGCCTGAGGACAAAGACCTTTGACAGACTGCGCGAGAGTGGAAGGCGCTAGATTGATGAATTGTCGGTGGTTCTTTGGTCAATCAGAATGACACCAAATCGAGCCACCGACCAGACACCCTTTGCCCTGGTATATGGGGCAGAAGCAGTTCTCCCCACGGAACTCATATACAGGTCACCTCGAGTACTCGCTTATGACGAGCTTGAGCAAGAGCAATTGCGGCAAGATGACGCAATGCTCCTTGAGGAAGATTGTCTTCGGGCTGCTGTGAGAGCAGCGCGCTACCAGCAAGCCTTGTGCCGCTACCATAGCCACAAGGTTCATGCCTGAAGCTTTGAGGAAGGCGACCTTGTTCTTTGGCGCGTTCAATCGGCCAAGAATTCCAACAAGTTGACGCCAAAGTGGGACGGCCCTTATCGGGTAATACGAGTCACCAAGTCCGACGCAGTCCGCCTGGAGACCGAAGATGCCGTTCTGGTGAGTAACTCCTGGAACATTGAGCATCTTCGCAAGTTTTACCCATGAGGCGCGGCTTGCCGGGCCCCCCGGCAAGCCACCTTTTGTACGAGCCTTGCCGATGACGCATGTAACCCTTTGTACAAAGCCAGGCGCAGACCCTGAGCATAAATAAATGAAGCGCTGACGCCCTAAGTTATAGCATGCATGCTAGGTCGAGTCTCGTCCTTGGTTAGGGTTGATAGTGCTTAGCGGCGACTAACCCCTAGCTTAGAGGTCGAGTGTGCGTCTCTTTGTCTTTCTTTTGTCTTTCTTTTGTCTTCTTTGGTTCACAGGACACATAGATATCCGTGCCGAACCACTTGGGGAGAAAAAAGAGAGGAACAGACCAGCATCTAGCCCCCGGCAAGCCAGTATTGCCGGGGGCTGCAAGAGCAAAGATTCACCCACGGTGAACCAGGGTTGCCGGGGACTGCAGCTTCAGATAAGTTCTTCATCCCTTATCATGCATTCCATTATGGACTGAGGTATGTGAAACCTCGTTTTCCCCTAAGCTACCGTGCTCCCATAACTCTAGGCCCTAGGGCTCGTTCCTGGGGCCAAGTTTGGTCGTACTCGCGGCAGCGAAAGGATGAAACAAGGAGCCTGAACCCGCCTCATCCCTGCCTCCGCCAAAGGCGTGAGGAAGGTCGAGCGAAGTGGGGAGACGGCAAGGCCTGTTGCCGGGCAAGGAAATGTTTATCTTGAAGATATCAAGGATTTACTCCTTGTTGTGGGTTCCACCCGCAAACAAATGACCCGGCAAGCATCCCTTTTTCGTTAAAAAAACATTCCACTCAGGTACAGTCCATAGGGAATGAAAAACATGAATGATGGGCTTACAAGTTTTAAATTGAACAAAGGCCTGAAGGCTTACAGACTAAAAAGAGATAAGGTGCCCGTAATCCCTTTCTTGTCCCTCTCCTCAGGAGGCAGGTCAAGGAGGCGAAAGGGACAAAAGGAGCGCCTAGGCGAGCTACGGGTGGCAGAAGACACCAATAGAACATCTTGGTGGCCGTCCAAAGGCTGGATGGTGATGGCGGCGCCGGAAGCAGAGCTCGAAGACGAGGCGGCAGGACGTCAGCACGCGTCGAAGGCGTCAGTGCCCGCATACTCCGACTTGACGGCCTTGCCGCCCGCCCTCTTCCTCTTCCGCAGCCTCCCAACGCCAGCCGCCCAAGGAGACGACCCCGAGAAGTTCAAGGAGCCGGCGACATGGATGATGGGGTCGCCGGTGCCGCATGGAGCGGCACCCGACACCTAGTCGGACCCGTCATCCTGCCGCCTACTACCATCATCGTCGCTGCTGCTGTCCTCCTCGTCACTTCCGCCCGAGGAGGAGTCTTCACTATCAGAAGAGCTCTCCACGCAGCACCTTGCACGGGTCCCAAAGCACCCGAAGACCTTGACAGAGAGAAGGCCACCCTCCATCAGCTTAAAATGGAGAGTGAGCCCCTCCATCAAGCGGTGGATATGAGCAAATGTCTTCCGTCCCCGACAAAGATACATCACGTGAGGGGCGGGGAAGTCGACGCGGACCCGCATGCCACTGATCCCGCAGCCCCTCATGTGCAGCCGCAACGATTCCGGCGGATCCAGCTCCATCTCCCGCGCAAATGGAGTCAGGAGACGAAGGTGACGACGCGGCGGCCGGCGCAGCCTAACGAAGAACTCACAAGGGTCATCCCCAACATGGCCCTCCATTGGAGGAGGAGCTGCTGGCGGAGGCGAGGCCGGCGCGCCGCCCCGTCCTCCTCTTCCCCGAGCGCCCCGGCCTCGCCCACGGCCTCGCCCCCTCCCCCTTCCCCTCGCGGCTGGCTCTGCCACCGCAGGCGCAGGAGAAGGAGGGACGCGTTGTCAAGCGGCGACCCTCGCCGCCACTGTTGAAGGACCGGGATTCCCTCTCTCCATGACGGATGGAAGGGAGGAGCAGAAGCTGAAGGAAGAAGAAGATGAAAGATTGCGGGACGCCATCCCCCCCTCCCGCTCTTTATAAAGGATCAGGGTTGGGGCTCGGCCGCCCCGCTCGGACAATCAAGATACGGAAGGTGCAGGGAGCCAGGACCGACCCGCCGCCCCAACCAGCGACGGCCCGGTTTCCCGCCTACATTGTTTGCCACCCCAGGCGCATGGGAGACACGTGGCGGACATGCAGAACTGAGGGGACGGGTGAGACGACCACTCCCCACCCCGTGATCGTGGGGAGTGGACGCCTTGAAGACCGCGCCTCAGCCCCATTCAGTAAATGGGCCGCGCCTCCACGCCTCCCTCCGTTTATGGGGAAGGCGTGAACCTCCCCTTTACTACAATGTGACGCATGCCTGCGGGAACCAACCCCACGCATGCCGCCCACGTCACACGCACCTCCCCACGCCGCGCCAAGTGCGGGAGTCGTGGGAAGCGCAGCGCGTGAAGAACCTTACCGTGGTAAAAACCGCCCCGCCTTCCCGCGCACCATTTTTGGGCCTAGCCCAACAACGCGTTGCGCTTATGTGTGACCCAGGCCCGGGGGCTCCTGTCGGTGTACAAAAAGAGGGGTACACTTTTTGTACCCAAATAACTGTGCACGGGCCGTCTGAGCCACGGGCACCACCACACCAAGCAAGGCAAGGGAGGTGAGCCAGGGTAAGACCAAAGCCCAAGAGAACTAGAACAACGCCAAGGCCAAGACCACGAAGAGCAAAGGGGACGAAGCGGACTCCCCCGGCAAGATCCTTGCCGGGAGACAGTTCTAGCAGCCCCGGCAAGACACTTGCCGCGGCGACTCGTCCCGCGCCTACAGAGCAAACCACCCTTGAGTCCACTGCCCCCAAAGGGCAAGGATTCGGGAGACATCCCCGTGGCGGCATGCAGATCTTTGTGAAGACATTCAAGATCAGATACGCACTAAGGAGACGACAACCCTTGGCGGGATCCCAGCCGAGGAAGACCACAAGGCCCCCGGCAAGCGCCTTGCCTGGGATGACAGCAGGCGCCTCGGCAAGACCCTTGCCGGGGCTCCGGCAAGGCCCTTACCGAGGACACCTGCAGGGCCACCATCAGGCCCATGCCGACTAAACCTCCACCACCACATGCATGCAGCTGCCGACCCAACCAGCTGGGCAGGCACCTGCGTGGCGGCATGCAGATCTTCGTAAAGACCCACCACTGCGCCACCTCAGCTGCCTGCCTACCTACGTGGCATCGCAGGCGTCGCTGGCCAGGGCGCGTGTCGACACAAGAAGGAGCGGCGACGAACGAGACAGGTTTCTCCCCCGTCCCCAATAAAGTAAGGACACCTAAGCAAGACGCATTAAATGCGCCTTGTCATGTAATGCGAGGGATAACCTCGCATCACTGTACCCTTTCCACCTCCTGTGTGCCACTGTGGCAACCCCTTTTTCTATAAAAGGAGGCCCGAGGCGACCAGAGGAAGGATTCGGCTTTTTGGAGCTCCTCACGCCCCATAGCTAGCTCAAGAACACAGATATACAATCCACCAAAGCAGGAGTAGGGTTTTACGCATCCTCGCGGCCCGAACCTGGATAAACAAACCGTGTGCTATCTGTTTGATCCGCTCTTCTCACGACCCCGCGCCCCGCTAACCACAGTAGGGATTCTTGTGATCCCATAGGTGTCGTTCCCACCGACACATCCCCTCTTTCGTCTTTGTCTATCGGTAACTTTACTTGAGGCTATATTTTTATTCACCACATGATATGTGTTTTGCTTGGAGCGTCTGGTATGATTTGATTCTTTCCTTTTTAGTTTACCACAATCATCCTTGCTTTACAAACCTTTTGGGAGAGACACGCATGAATCATGATTTATTAGAATGCTCTATGTGCTTCGCTTATATCTTTTGAGCTAGGCAAAATTGCTCTAGTGCTTCAGTTATATCATCTTAGAGCACGGCGGTGGTTTTATTTTATAGAAATTGATGAACTCTCGTACTTCACTTATATTATTTTGAGAGTCTTTAGAACATCATGGTAATTTGCTTTGGTTATAAAATTAATCCTAATATGATAGGCATCCAAGAGGGATATAATAAAAACTTCCCTATAAAGGGCATTGAATACTATGAGATGTTTGATTCCTTATGATTGTTTTGAGATATGAAGATAGTGATATTGGAGCCATGCTAGTGAGTAGTTGTGAATTTGAGAAATACTTGTGTTAAAGTTTGTGAGTCTCGTAGCATGCACGTATGGTGAACCATTATGTGATGAAGTCAGAGCATGATTTATTTATTGATTGTCTTCCTTATGAGTGGCGGTCGGGGATGAGCGATGGTCTTTTCCTACCAATCTATCCTCCTAGGATCATGCGCGTAGTACTTTGTTTCGATGACTAATAGATTTTTGCAATAAGTATGTGAGTTCTTTATGACTAATGTTGAGTCCATGGATTATACGCACTCTCACCTTTTCGCCATTGCTAGCCTCTCTAGTACCACGCAACTTTCGCCAGTACCATAAACCCGCCACATATCCTTCCTCAAAACAGCCACCAATCCTACCTATTATGGCATTTCCATAGCCATTCCGAGATATATTGCCATGCAACTTTCCACCGTTCCATTTATTATGACATGTTCCATCATTGTCATATTGCTTTGCATGATCATGTAGTTGACATCGTATTTGTGGCAAAGCCACCATTCATAATTTTTTATACATGTCGATCTTGATTCATTCCACATCCCGATACACCGCCGGAGGCATTCACATAGAGTCATATTTTGTTCTAAGTATCGAGTTGTAATTTTTGAGTTGTAAGTAAATAAAAGTGTGATGATCTTCATTATTAGAGCATTGTCCCATGTGAGGAAAGGATGATGGAGACTATGATTCCCCCACAAGTCGGGATGAGACTCCGGATGAAAAAAAATAAAAATAAAATAAAAGAGGCAAAAAAATGAGAAAAGGCCCGACAAAAAAATAAGAGAAATGAGAGAAGGGACAATGTTACTATCTTTTTACCACACTTGTGCTTCCAAGTAGCAACATGATCTTCAAGATAGAGAGTCTCCTATGATTTAACTTTCATATACTAGTGGGAATTTTCATTATAGAACCTGGCTTGTATATTCCAATGATGGGCTTCCTCAAAGTTCCCTAGGTCTTCATGAGCAAGCGAGTTGGATGCACACCCACTTAGTTTCTTTTTGAGCTTTCATAAAATTATAGCTCTAGTGCATCCGTTGCATGGCAATCCCTACTCACTCACATTATTATCTATTAATGGGCATCGCCATAGCATGTTGATACGCCTAGTTGATGTGAGACTATCTCCTTATTTTGTCTTCTCCACAACCACCGTCTATTCCACCTATAGTGCCATGTCCATGGCTCACGCTCATGTATTGCGTGAAAGTTAGAAAAATTTTGAGAACATCAAAAGTATGAAGCAATTGATTGGCTTGTTATAGGGGTTGTGCATGATTTGGATATTTTGTGTGATGAAGATGAAGCATAGCCAGACTATATGATTTTGTAGGGATAAGCTTTCTTTGGCCATGTTATTTTGAGAAGACATAATTATTTTGTTAGTATGCTTGAAATATTATTGTTTTTGTGTCAATGTTAAAATTTTCTTTTGAATCTTACAGACCTAAACATTCATGCCACAATAAATAGAATTAAATGGATAAATATGTTAGGTAGCATTCCAGATCAAAAAAAATCTGTTTTTATCATTTACCAACTCGAGGACGAGCAGGAATTAAGCTTGGGGATGCTTGATACGTCTCCAACGTATCTATAATTTTTGATTGTTCCATGATATTATATTATCTGTTTTGGATGTTTTATATGCTTTAATATGTTATTTGTTATGATTTTTGGGACTAACCTATTAACCTAGAGCCTAGTGCTAGTTTCTGTTTTTTCCTTCTTTTAGAGTTTCACAGAAAAGGAATACCAAACGGAATAAAACTTTTGTGATGATTTTTCTTGGACCAGAAGACACCAGGGAGACTTGGAGTGCAAGTCAGAAGAGCCACGAGGCGACCACAAGGGTGGAGGGCGCGCCCAGGGGGGTAGGGCACGTCCCCAACCTTGTGGCCCCCTCGGTGACCTCCTGACCTAGATCTTCCTCCTATATATACTCATATACCCTGAAAACTTCCATGGGAGCCACGAAACCACTTTACCACCGCCGCAACCTTTTGTACCCATGAGACTGCATCTTGGGGACTTTTCCGGCATCCTGCCGGAGGGGGATTCGATCATGGAGGGCTTCTATGCCAACACCATTGCCTCTCCGATGAAGCGTGAGTAGTTTACCACAGACCTACGGGTCCATAGCTAGTAGCTAGATGGCTTCTTCTCTCTCTTTGATTCTCAATACCATGTTCTCCTCGATGTTCTTGGAGATCTATTCGATGTAATACTCTTTTGCGATGTGTTTGTCGAGATCCGATGAATTGTGGATTTATGATCAGCTTATCTATGAATATTATTTGAATCTCCTCTGAATTCTTATATGCATGATTTGATATCTTTGCAAGTCTCTTCGAACTATCGATTTGGTTTGGCCAACTAGATTGTTTTTTCTTGCAATGGGAGAAGTGCGTAGCTTTGGGTTCAATCTTGCGGTGCTCGATCCTAGTGACAGAAGGGGAACCAACACATATTGTATTGTTGCCATCGAGGACAACAAGATGGGGTTTTCATCATATTGCTTGAGTTAATCCCGCTACATCATGTCATCTTACTTAATGCGTTGCTCTGTTCTTATGAACTTAATACTCTAGATGCATGTAGGATTCAGTTGATGTGTGGAGTAATAGTAGTAGATGCAGAATCGTTTCGGTCTACTTGACACAGACGTGATGCCTATATTCATGATCATTGCCTTAGATATCGTCATAACTTTGTGCTTTTCTATCAATTGCTCGACAGTAATTTGTTCGCCCACCGTAATAATTTCTACCTTGAGAGAAGCCTCTAGTGAAACCTATGGCCCCCGGGTCTATTTTCCATCATATAAAATTTTGATCTATAATTTTAGTTTCCTATTTACTTTATTTGCAATCTTTTACTTTCCGTTCCATAAACAAAAAATATCAAAAATATTACTTTACCATTTATCCATCTCTATCAGATCTCACGTTGCAAATAACTGTGAAGGGATTGACAACCCCTTTATCACGTTGGGTGCAAGTTGGTGTTTGTTTGTGCAAGTATTTGGTGCTTGTGCATTGTCTCCTACTGGATTGATACCTTGGTTCTCAAAACTGAGGGAAATACTTAGTCTACTTTGCTGCATCACCCTTTCCTCTTCAAGGGAAAAACCAATGCAAGCTCAAGAGGTAGCATAGATCTCGCGGGAACGTGAGATAAAATAAATAAATAAAAATTTCAGCAAGGTATTTTTGTACTTTGGATTAATAGATTTGAAAATAAAAGCAAATAAAAATAGACCGCAAAGGAAAATATAATAAAGAAGAGACCCGGGGCCCGTAGATTTCACTAGTGGCTTCTCTCGAGAAAAATAGCATACGGTGGGTAAACAAATTATTGTTGGGCAATTGATAGAACTTCAAATAATCATGACGATATCCAGGCAATGATCATTATATAGGCATCACGTCCAAGATTAGTAGACCGACTCCTGCCTGCATCTACAACTCACTACAAAAAAAAAGACACATTCGTGACATTTTCGGCCGAATGAATTTTTCTGTCATGCTTATGACACTTCTATGTACGGAGGTTTGCGCGTTTATCTCGTACATGTACGCGCGTGTGTGCGAGGCGTTGCGCTCTGACTAAACCCGAGCGAGGCGTTGGGCTCTAGCTGGACCCGAACGAATGCACTAGCTACACTACTGAACCCCAATCGATCCCTTGCTGTTAACTGAACCTGAGTGATTCCTTCGCTACTGCTGCTAACTGAAGCCGATCAAAGTTGCCTCTTGATGAACAGTTCGTGGTGGGGGTTGGATGAACAGTTCCTGATGGGGGTTGGATGAACAGGATCCGTGGTAGTGGAGGTCGTTGCCGCTGGATGAACAGGACCCCGATCGAGGAGGCGTGGGGGTGAGTGAACAGTAGCCCGTGGAGGGACCCCGTACGTGGAGGGCTGGTTGAACAGGACCCCGTGGAGGGCTGGTTGAATAGTAGCTGGTGGAGGCTGGATGAACAGGACCCCGTGGAGGGCTGGATGAACAATAGCTAGTGGAGTCTGGATGAACAGGACCCCGTGGATGAACGGTAGCTGGTGGAGGCTGGAGGAAGTCGATGGTGGATGAACAGTAGCCCGTGGAGTCCCGTTTTGCGGTATGCCACACCCCTCCCGATGAACAGGACCCCGTTTCGATCGTAGGTGCTCCAGCACTAGTCTGTTTCCTCCGTTTTGCGGTACGCCACACCCCTCCCGATCAACAGGGCCCTGTTTCGACCGTACGCGACCGAACACAAGTCTGTTTCCTCCATTTTGCGGTACGCCAGACCCTTCCTAATGAACAGGCCCCCGTTTCGACCGTACGCGGTCGAATAGAAGCCCCCTTTCCTCCATTCCGCGGTACGCCAGACCTTGTTTCGACTGTTCAGTCCAAGCCGGTTGGCTCCCGATGAACATGACGTATTCCGCTGCCTCTCGATGAACATGACGCATTCCGTTGCCTCCCCATGAACATGCAGCAGTTTCTCCGTTCCGACCCAGCCGGTTGGCTTCCTATGAACATGATTAGTCGCTGTATGCGTTAGAGACCCCGCCCGTATGTATGTACGTAGCCATATTTACTATCTTGCAGCATGGCCATACATACGTGTACACATATAGACGGGACTATGTGACATGCTACATCGGCGCCTCTACTTCAACATGTGCCCCTCCTTACTCGGCCCTGGTATGTCACTGCAGAGACACCGATCAACCACTATGTACGTACACGTTCGCGGCCGGACAGATAACGCTACCTTCGCTTCAACCTGGTGGGTCCCGACTGTCAGGGGGTAAGAAGGCAGTTCCTTCTGTACGAAGATAAAGCCAGCGAGTCCCAGCTGTCAGGGGGAATGTTTCTTTTTGCGAAATACAGAGGCCCTTCCGGTAGGTCCGAGGTGTCAGGTGGAGGAATCATTATTTTGCACGTAATAAGGTGTCACTTCCTTGCGTGCGGCCATGGACCCAACTGTCAGCCTCTCCACTTACAATCCTCTTCTGATGGCTGTCATTCGTTGACCACATTGATGATGCCATACCGCCCGAGAGCACCAAGGTGGTGGATGATAGCATGAACTAGGAAGGGAATGACCCGGAGACGGCGAATACGCAGTAGTGGATGCCCACGTGGAGGGGATTACGAGGGTTGACTGCTTCGGCTGCGGTTTGAGGCCACCGTCTCCAGAGAATAAAAAGGGGTGTGGGTGAGTAGAGGGAAGGCCTGGCCAGTAGTAGTATGGTCGGGCGGTGAGGCTTGCGCGGCAGCACAGCCGGCCACGGGAGGCTGGAGCAGGCGGTACGGCAGGCGCAGGTTTGGGCGGCTAGAGCAACAAGACCAAAGGTTGAAGACGCAGCTTGGCCGTTGGATTAACATTGAACGGTCAGTGCAGCTAGAATTGTTTATTGAATAAGTTGACAAAGCCCTACGTACGCATTAACTTAGTAGGCCCACAAGTCAGCCACCAAATCTGGTGGGTCCCAGCTAGCAGGGGGAATCAATTTTTTTGCATAATAAGGTGCCACTTCCTTGCGTGCGAAGATGTTTTCTAGTTTTTTTAGTTCTTCTTTTTCGAGTTAGAATAAAAACAAAACAATTTAGCATCTTCGGTGCAATCTATATTTTCATGAAAAGGATCATAATAAAGCCGGTGGGTCCCAGCTGTCAGGGAGAGGAAACTTTTTATTTCCGCGTAATAAAGGAAGCACTTCCTTGCGTGAAAAGATGTAGCTGATGGGTCAAACCTGTCAGGGGGAGAAAGTATTTCTTTTCTCATAATACGGGGGCACTTGCTACGTGCGGCCATGGGCCATGTGGCCTACTGTCAGCCAATCCACATACATGCCTCATCCGATGGCTGTCGTTTGTTGACAAAGTTGATCATGCCGCACCGAGAGAACCAACACAGTGAACGATGGCGAGTATTACGAAGGGAACGACCCGGAGCCTGCGAAGACACAACAGTGGATGCCCACATGGAGGGGAGTACGAGGGTTCACTGGTTCAACTGTGGTGTGAGGCTGCCGTCGCCGGTGAAGAACAGGAGGTGTTGGCGAGTAGAGGAAGGTCCTGGACGGTGTTTGGGAGTAGAGTGGGCCGGTGAAGCCTGCTGATACGTCTCCATCATATCTACTTTTCCAAACACTTTTGCCCTTGTTTTGGACTCTAACTTGCATGATTTGAATGGAACTAACCCGGACTGACGCTGTTTTCAGCAGAATTGCCATGGTGTTATTTATGTACAGAAACAAAAGTTCTCGGAATGACCTGAAACTCCACAGATATTATTTTTTGAAATAATAAAAAGTACTGGCAAAGAATCAAGGCCAGGGGGCCCACACCCTAGCCATGAGGGTGGGGGTGCGCCTGCCCCCCATGGGCGCGCCCCCTACCTCGTGGGCCCCCTGGAGCTCCTCCGACCTCAACTCCAACTCTATATATTCATGTTTGGAGAGAAAAAATCAGGGAGAAAGATTCATCGCGTTTTACGATACGGAGCCGCCGCCAAGCCCTAAACTCTCTCGGGAGGGCTGATCTGGAGTCCGTTAGGGGCTCCGGAGAGGGAAATCCGTCGCCATCGTCATCATCAACCATCCTCCATCACCAATTTCATGATGCTCACCGCTGTGCGTGAGTAATTACATCATAGGCTTGCTGGACGGTGATGGGTTGGATGAGATTTATCATGTAATCGAGTTAGTTTTGTTAGGGTTTGATCCCTAGTATCCACTATGTTCTGAGATTGATGTTGCTATGACTTTGCTATGCTTAATGCTTGTCACTAGGGCCCGAGTGCCATGATTTCAGATCTGAACCTATTATGTTTTCATGAATATATGTGAGTTCTTGATCCTATCTTGAAAGTCTATAGTCACCTACTATGTGTTATGATCCGGCAACCCCGAAGTGACAATAATCGGGACCACTTCCGGTGATGACCATAGTTTGAGGAGTTCATGTATTCACTATGGGTTAATGCTTTGGTCCGGTACTTTATTAAAAGGAGGCCTTAATATCCCTTAGTTTCCATTAGGACCCCGCTGCCACGGGAGGGTAGGACAAAAGATGTCATGCAAGTTCTTTTCCATAAGCACGTATGACTATATTCGGAATACATGCCTGTTGGGGAATGTAGAAGAATTTTAAAATTTTCTACTCATCACCAAGATCAATCTATGGAGTCATCCAGCAAAGAGGGAGAGGGGAGTGCATCTACATACCCTTGTAGATCGCGAGCGGAAGCGTTCAAGAGAACGGGGTTGATGCAGTCGTACTCGTCGTGATCCAAATCACCGATGACCTAGCGCCGAACGGACGGCACCTCCGCGTTCAACACATGTAAGGTTGGGAAGACGTCTCCTCCAACTTGATCCAGCAAGGGGGAAGGAGAGGTTGATGGAGATCCAGCAGCACGACGGCGTGGTGGTGGAAGCAACAGTGATCTCGGCAGGGCTTCGCCAAGCTCAGGGAGAGGGAGGAGTGTCATGGGAGGGAGAGGGAGGCGCCGGGGGCTAGGGTGCGGCTGCCCTCCCTCCCCCCACTATATATAGGACCCCAGGGGGGCGCCGGCCCTAGGAGATGCAATCTCCAAGGGGGGCGGCGGCCAAGGGGGGTGGAGTGCCCCCCAAGCCAAGTGGGGCTCCCCCACCCCTAGGGTTTCCAACCCTAGGCGCATGGGAGGCCCATGGGGGGCGCACCAGCCCACTAGGGGCTGGTTCCCCTCCCACTTCAGCCTATGGGGCCCTCCGGGATAGGTGGCCCCACCTGGTGGACACCCGGGACCCTTCCGGTGGTCCCGGTACAATAGCAATTACCCCTGAAACTTTCCCGATGGCCGAAACTTGACTTCCTATATATAAATCTTCACCTCCGGACCATTCCGGAACTCCTCGTGATGTCCGGGATCTCATTCGGGACTCTGAACAACTTTCGGGTTACCGTATACTAATATCTCAACAACCCTAGCATCACAGAACCTTAAGTGTGTAGATCCTACGGGTTCGGGAGACACGCAGACATGACCGAGACGACTCTCCGGTCAATAACCAACAGCGGGATCTGGATACCCATGTTGGCTCCCACATGCTCCTCAATGATCTCATTGGATGAACCATGATGTCGAGGATTCAATCAATCCCGTATACAATTCCCTTTGTCAATCGGTACGTTACTTGCCCAAGACTCGATCGTCGGTATCCCAATACCTCGTTCAATCTCATTACCGGCAAGTCACTTTACTCGTACCAGAATGCATGATCCCGTGATCAACCACTTGGTCACATTGAGCTCATTACGATGATGCATTACTGAGTGGGCCCAGAGATACCTCTCCATCATACGGAGTGACAAATCCCAGTCTCGATTCGTGCCAACCCAACAGACACTTTCGGAGATACCCGTAGTGTACCTTTATAGTCACCCAGTTACGTTGTGACGTTTGGCACACGCAAAGCACTCCTACGGTATCCGGGAGTTGCACAATCTCATGGTCTAAGGAAATGAAACTTGACATTCGGAAAATCTATAGCAAACGAACTACACGATCTTTGAGCTATGCTTAGGATTGGGTCTTGTCCATCACATCATTCTCCAAATGATGTGATCCCGTTATCAATGACATCCAATGTCCATAGTTAGGAAACCATGACTATCTTTTGATCAACGAGCTAGTCAACTAGAGGCTCACTAGGGACGTGTTGTGGTCTATGTATTCACACATGTATTACGATTTCCGGATATCACAATTATAGCATGAACAATAGACAATTATCATGAACAAAGAAATATAATAATAACCATTTTATTATTGCCTCTAGGGCATATTTCCAACAGTCTCCCACTTGCACTAGAGTCAATAACCTAGTTACATTGTGATGTATCGAACACCCATGCAGTTCTGGTGTTGATCATGTTTTGCTCTAGGGAGAGGTTTAGTCAACGGATCTTCCACATTCAGGTCCATATGTAGTTTACAAATATCTATGTCCCCATTTTGAACACTTTCACGAATGGAGTTGAAGCGACGCTTGATATGCCTGGTCTTCCTGTGAAACCTGGGCTCCTTGGCAAGGGCAATAGCTCCAGTGTTGTCACAGAAGAGAGTCGTCGGGCCCGACGCATTGGGTATGACTCCTAGGTCGGTAATGAACTCCTTCACCCAGATTGCTTCTTGTGCTGCCTCCGAGGCTGCCATGTACTCCGCTTCACATGTAGATCCCGCCACAACGCTTTGCTTGCAACTGCACCAGCTTACTGCCCCACCATTCGAAATATACACGTATTCGGTTTGTAACTTAGAGTCATCCAGATCTGTGTCGAAGCTAGCATCGACGTAACCCTTTACGACGAGCTATTCGTCACCTCCATAAATGAGAAACATATCCTTAGTCCTCTTCAGGTACTTCAGGATATTCTTGACCACTGTCCAGTGTTCCATGCCGGGATTACTTTGGTACCTTCCTACCAAACTTACGGCAAGGTTTACATCAGGTCTAGTACACAGCATAGCATACATGATAGACCCTATGGCCGAGGCATAGGGGACGACACTCATCTTTTCTCTATCTTCTGTCGTGGTCGGGCATTGAGTCGTGCTCAATCTCGTACCTTGCAATACAGGCAAGAACCCCTTCTTTGACTGATCCATATTGAAATTCTTCAATATCTTGTCAAGGTACGTACTCTGTGAAAGACCAATGAGGGGTCTCGATCTATCTCTATAGACCTTGATGCCTAATATGTAAGCAGCTTCTCCAAGATCCTTCATTGAAAAACACTTGTTCAAGTAGGCCTTTATGCTTTCCAAGAATTCTATATCATTTCCCATCAACAGTATGTCATCCACATACAATATGAGAAATGCTACAGAGCTCCCACTCACTTTCTTGTAAATGCAAGCTTCTCCATAAGTCTGTGTAAACCCAAACGCTTTGATCATCTCATCAAAACGAATGTTCCAACTCTGAGATGCTTGCACCAGCCCATAGATCGAGCGTTGGAGCTTGCACACCTTGTCAGCATTCTTAGGATCGACAAAACCTTTCGGTTGCATCATATACAATTCTTCCTTAAGGAAACCATTAAGGAATGCCGTTTTGACGTCCATTTGCCATATCTCATAATCATATAATGCAGCAATTGCTAACATGATTCGGACGGACTTCAGCTTCGCTACGGGTGAGAAAGTCTCATCGTAGTCAACCCCTTGAACTTGTCGATAACCCTTAGCGACAAGCCGAGCTTTATAGATGGTTACATTACCATCCGCGTCTGTCTTCTTCTTAAAGATCCATTTATTTTCTATGGCTCGCCGATCATCGGGCAAGTTAGTCAAAGTCCATACTTTGTTTTCATACATGGATCCTATCTTGGATTTCATGGCTTCCAGCCATTTGTCGGAATCTGGGCCCGCCATCGCTTCTTCATAGTTTGAAGGTTCACCGTTGTCTAACAACATGATTTCCAAGACAGGGTTGCCGTACCACTCTGGTGCGGAACGTGTCCTTGTGGAGCTACGAAGTTTAGTAGCAACTTGATCTGAAGTTTCATGATCATCATCATTAACTTCCTCTCTAGTCGGTGCAGGCACCTCAGGAACATTTTCCTGAGTCGCGCCACTTACAGGTTCAAGAGGTAATACTTCATCAAGTTCTACTTTCCTCCCACTTACTTCTTTCGAGAGAAACTCTTTCTCTAGAAATGATCCATTCTTGGCAACAAATATCTTGCCTTCGGATCTGAGGTAGAAGGTATACCCAATAGTTTCTTTATGGTATATTATGAAGACGCATTTTTCTGATTTGGGTTCGAGCTTTTCAGGTTGAAGTTTCTTGACATAAGCATCGCATCCCCAAACTTTTAGAAACGACAACTTAGGTTTCTTCCCAAACCATAATTCATACGGTGTTGTCTCAACGGATTTCGACGGAGCCCTATTTAAAATGAATGCGGCAGTCTCTAAAGCATAGCCCCAAAATGACAGCGGTAGATCGGTAAGAGACATCATAGATAGCACCATATCCAATAGAGTGCGATTACGACGTTCGGACACACCATTACACTGAGGTGTTCCAGGCGGCGTGAGTTGTGAAACTATTCCACATTTCCTTAAGTGCGTGCCAAATTCGTGACTCAAGTATTCTCCCCCACGATCTGATCACAAGAACTTGATTTTTCTGTCACGTTGATTCTCAACCTCACTCTGATATTCCTTGAACTTTTCAAAGGTCTCAGACTTGTGTTTCATTAAGTAGATATACCCATATCTACTCAAGTCATCGGTGAGGGTGAGAACATAAAGATAGCCACCGCGAGCCTCAACACTCATTGGACCGCACACATCAGTATGTATGATTTCCAATAAGTTGGTTGCTCGCTCCATTGTTCCTGAGAACGGAGTCTTGGTCATTTTACCCATGAGGCATGGTTCGCACGTGTCAAATGATTCGTAATCAAGAGACTCCAAAAGTCCATCTGCATGGAGCTTCTTCATGCGTTTGACACCTATGTGACCAAGGCGGAAGTGCCACAAGTATGTGGGACTATCATTATCAACCTTACATCTTTTCGTATTCACACTATGAATATGTGTAACATTACGCTCGAGATTCATTAAGAATAAACCATTCACCAGCGGAGCATGACCATGAAACATATCTCTCATATAAATAGAACAACCATTATTCTCGGATTTAAATGAGTAGCCATCTCGAATTAAATGAGATCCTGATATAATGTTCATGCTCAAAGCTGGTACTAAATAACAATTATTGAGGTTTAAAACTAATCCCGTAGGTAAATGTAGAGGTAGCGTGCCGACGGCGATCACATCGACCTTGGAACCATTCCCGACGTGCATCGTCACCTCGTCCTTTGCCAGTCTCCGCTTATTCTGCAGCTCCTGCTTTGAGTTACAAATGTGAGCAACCGCACCGGTATCAAATACCCAGGAGCTACTACGAGTACTGGTAAGGTACACATCAATTACATGTATATCACATATACCTTTAGTGTTGCCGACCTTCTTGTCTGCTAAGTATTTGGGGCAGTTCCGCTTCCAGTGACCACTTCCCTTGCAATAAAAACACTCAGTCTCAGGCTTGGGTCCATTCTTTGACTTCTTCCCGGCAGCTTGCTTACCGGGCGCGGCAACTCCCTTGCCGTCCTTCTTGAAGTTCTTTTTACCCTTGCCTTTCTTGAACTTAGTGGTTTTATTCACCATCAACACTTGATGTTCCTTTTTGATTTCCACCTCCGCTGATTTCAGCATTGAATATACCTCAGGAATGGTCTTTTCCATCCCATGCATATTGAAGTTCATCACAAAGCTCTTGTAGCTCGGTCGAAGCGACTGAAGGATTCTGTCAATGACCGCGTCATCCGGGAGATTAACTCCCAGCTGAGTCAAGCAGTTATGCAACCCAGACATTTTGAGTATGTGCTCACTAACAGAACTATTTTCCTCCATCTAACAACTGAAGAACTTGTCGGAGACTTCATATCTCTTGACCCGGGCATGAGCTTGGAAAACCATTTTCAGCTCTTCGAACATCTCATATGCTCCATGTCTCTCAAAACGCTTTTGGAGCCCCAACTCTAAGCTGTAAAGCATGCCGCACTGAACGAGGGAGTAATCATCAGCACGTGACTGCCAAGCGTTCATAACGTCTTGGTTCTCTGGGATGGGTGCGTCACCTAGCGGTGCTTCTAGGACATAATCATTCTTGGCAGCTATGAGGATGATACTCAGGTTCCGGACCCAGTCCGTATAGTTGCTGCCATCATCTTTCAGCTTGGTTTTCTCTAGGAATGTGTTGAAGTTGAGGGCAACATTAGCATGGGCCATTTGATCTACAAGACATAGTGTAAAGATTTTAGACTAAGTTCATGATAATTAAGTTCATATAATCAAATTATTCAATGAACTCCCACTCAGATAGACATCCCTCTAGTCATCTAAGTGAAACATGATCCGAGTCAACTAGGCCGTGTCTGATCATCACGTGAGACGGACTAGTCAACATCGGTGAACATCTTCATGTTGATTGTATCTTCTATACGACTCATGCTCGACCTTTCGGTCTTCTGTGTTCCGAGGCCATGTCTGTACATGCTAGGCTCGTCAAGTCAACCTAAGTGTATTGCGTGTGTAAATCTGGCTTACACCCGTTGTATTCAAATGTTAGAATCTATCACACCCGATCATCACGTGGTGCTTTGAAACAATGAACCTTCGCAACGGTGCACAGTTAGGGGGGACACTTTCTTGAAATTATTACGAGGGATCATCTTATTTAAGCTACCGTCCTTCTAAGCAAATAAGATGTAAAACATGATAAACATCACATGCAATCAAATAGTGACATGATATGGCCAATATCATTTGCTCCTTTTGATCTCCATCTTCGGGGCTCCATGATCATCGTTGTCACCGGCATGACACAATGATCTCCATCATCGTGTCTTCTTGAAGTTGTCTCGTCATCTATTACTTCTACTACTATGGCTAACACTTTAGAAATAAAGTAAAGTAATTACATGACGTTTATGTTGACATGCAGGTCATAAATAAATTAAGAAAACTCCTATGGCTCCTGCCGATTGTCATACTCATCGACATGCAAGTCGTGATTCCTATTACAAGAACATGTTCAATCTCATACGTCACATATATCATTCATCACATCCTTTTGGCCATATCACATCACACGGCACATGCTGCAAAAACAAGTTAGACGTCCTCTAATTGTTGTTGCAAGTTTTTACATGGCTGCTATAGGTTTCTAGCAAGAATGTTTCTTACCTACGCCAAAACGACAACGTGATATGCCAATTTCTATTTACCCTTCATAAGGACCCTTTTCATCGAATCCGATCTGACTAAAGTGGGAGAGACAGACACCCGCCAGCCACCTTATGCAACTAGTGCATGTCAATCGGTGGAACCAGTCTCACGTAAGCGTACGTGTAAGGTCGGTCCAGGCCGCTTCATCCCACGATGCCGCCGAATCAAGATAAGACTAGTAACGGCAAGTAAATTGACAATATCGATGCCCACAACTACTTTGTGTTCTACTCGTGCATAGAAACTACGCATAGACCTAGCTCATGATGCCACTGTTGGGGAACGTAGCAGAATTTTAAAATTTTCTACTCATCACCAAGATCAATCTATGGAGTCATCTAGCAACGAGGGAGAGGGGAGTGCATCTACATACCCTTGTAGATCGTGAGCGGAAGCGTTCAAGAGAACGGGGTTGATGGAGTCGTACTCGTCGTGATCCAAATCACTGATGACCTAGCGCCGAACAGACGGCACCTCCGCGTTCAACACACGTACGGTTGGGAAGAAGTCTCCTCCAACTTGATCCAGCAAGGGGGAAGGAGAGGTTGATGGAGATCCAATAGCACA
The DNA here is from genome assembly GCF_003073215.2 of Triticum urartu. Lineage (NCBI taxonomy): Eukaryota > Viridiplantae > Streptophyta > Magnoliopsida > Poales > Poaceae > Triticum > Triticum urartu. Next base: position 150,841,494 of record NC_053027.1, read on the forward strand.
ACGGCGTGGTGCTGGAAGCAACGGTGATCTCGGCAGGGCTTCGCCAAGCTCAGGGAGAGGGAGGAGTGTCACGGGAGGGAGAGGGAGGCGCCAGGGGCTAGGGTGCGGCTGCCCTCCCTCCCCCCACTATATATAGGACCCCAGGGGGCGCTGGCCCTAGGAGATGCAATCTCCAAGGGGGGCGGCGGCCAAGGAGGGTGGAGTGCCCCCCAAGCCAAGTGGGGCGCCCCCACCCCTAGGGTTTCCAACCCTAGGTGCAGGGGAGGCCCATGGCGGGGCGCACCAGCCCACTAGGGGCTGGTTCCCCTCCCACTTCAGCCCATGGGCCCCTCCAGGATAGGTGGCCCCACCTGGTGGACCCCCGGGACCCTTTCGGTGGTCCCGGTACAATACCGATTACCCCCGAAACTTTCCCGATGGCCGAAACTTGACTTCCTATATATAAATCTTCACCTCCGGACCATTACGGAACTCCTCGTGACGTCCGGGATCTCATCCAGGACTCCAAACAACTTTCGGGTTACCCTATACTAATATCTCAACAACCCTAGCGTCACCGAACCTTAAGTGTGTAGACCCTACGGGTTCGGGAGACACGCAGACATGACCGAGACGACTCTCCGGTCAATAACCAACAGCGGGATCTGGATACCCATGTTGGCTCCCACATGCTCCTCGATGATCTCATCGGATGAACCACGATGTCGAGGATTCAATCAATCCCGTATACAATTCCCTTTATCAATCGGTATGTTACTTTCCCGAGACTCGATCGTCGGTATCCCAATACCTCGTTCAATCTTGTTACCGGCAAGTCACTTTACTTGTACCGCAATGCATGATCCCGTGATCAACCACTTGGTCACATTGAGCTCATTATGATGATGCATTACCGAGTGGGCCCAGAGATACCTCTCCGTCATACGGAGTGACAAATCCCAGTCTCGATTCGTGCCAACCCAACAGACACTTTCAAAGATACCCGTAGTGTACCTTTATAGTCACCCAGTTACGTTGTGACGTTTGGCACACCCAAAGCACTCCTACGGTATCCGGGAGTTGCACAATCTCATGGTCTAAGGAAATGATACTTGACATTCAGAAAAGCTATAGCAAACAAACAACATGACCTTTGAGCTATGCTTAGGATTGGGTCTTGTCCATCACATCATTCTCCTAATGATGTGATCTCGCTATCAATGACATCCAATGTCCATAGTCAGGAAACCATGACTATCTTTTGATCAACGAGCTAGTCAACTAGAGGCTCACTAGGGACGTGTTGTGGTCTATGTATCACACATGTATTACGATTTCCGGATAACACAATTATAGCATGAACAATAGACAATTATCATGAACAAAGAAATATAATAATAACCATTTTATTATTGCCTCTAGGGCATATTTCCAACAATGCCTACATTACATTGATGAACTGGAGCTAGTTCTGTGTCACCCTAGGTTATGACTGTTACATGATGAACCGCATCCAGCATAATTCTCCATCACTGATCCATTGCCTACGAGCTTTCCATATATTGTCCTTTGCTTATTTACTTTTTCATTGCTATTGCTATCATCACTACAAAATACCAAATACATTACTTTTGCTATCGTTACCACTACTATCATATTACTTTGCTACTAAACACTGTACTGCAGATATTAAGTTATCCAGGTGTGGTTGAATTGACAACTCAACGGCTAATACTTGAGAATATTCTGTGGCTCCCCTTGTGTCGAATCAATAAATTTGGGTTGAATACTCTACCCTCGAAAACGGTTGTGATCCCCTATACTTGTGGGTTATCAAGACTATTTTCTGGTGCCGTTGCCGGGGACCATAACTCTATTCTTTGAGTCACTTGGGATTTATATCTGCATATCATTATGAAGAACTTGAAAGACGCGAAAACAAAAATTTATCCCTCAACTATGAGGGGAGGTAAGGAACTTCCATCTAGCTCTGCACTTGATTCACCTTCTGTTTTGAGTAAGCTTGCGACACCTAAACCTGCTTCTGCTATTAATTCTGATATGTCGCATATTATTGATGATGACACTTCTGCTATGCATGATACTTATGATGAAACTACTTCTATGCTTGATACTACTGTGCCACTTGGTGAATTTCTTGATGAACAACTTGCTAGGGCTAGAGAGAATGAAATTATTGAAACTGATAATATTGTTGAAAGTGAGGATGAAGGCTCTCCTAATAAATATGAATTACCTGTTGTGCCTGAGGGCTATGTTATGGATGAAGAAACTAAAAGAGACTTTCTTGCTTGCAATGATAGAAGTGATCTTAAGAAATTATTAGCTAAGCTTAAACAAAAAACTCTGAATGCTAGAATGAAATATGATCCTGCTTATGCTACTTCACCTATCTTTGTTACTGATATAATTACTTTGGTTGAATCTGATCCTTTTTATGGCTATGAATCTGAAACTATTGTGGCACATCTTACTAAATTAAATGATATAGCCACCCTGTTCACTAATGATGAGAGAACTCGCTGCTTTTATATCCTTAAAATATTTCCTTTCTCATTAAAGGGTGATGCTAAGATATGGTTTAATTCTCTTGATCCTGGTTGTGTGTGTAGTCCCCGGGATATGATTTGTTACTTCTCTGCTAAATATTTCCCTGCTCATAAGAAACAAGCTGCCTTAAGGGATATATATATATATATATAATTTTGTGCAAATTGAAGAAGAGAGTCTCCCACAAGCTTGGTGGAGGCTTCTCCAATTACTTAATGCTTTTCCTGATCACCCTCTTAAGAAAAATGAAATACTTGATATCTTTTATGATGGACTAACCGATGCTTCCAGAGATTACCTAGATAGTTGTGCTGGTTCTGTTTTCAGGGAAAGAACACCAGATGGAGCTGAAATTCTATTGAATAATATGTTGACAAATGAAAATAATTGGACACTTCCTAAGCCAGCTCCTGAGCCTATTCCTAAACCAACTCCGAAGAAAAGAGGTGTTCTATTTCTCAGTCCTGAAGATATGCAAGAGGCAAAGAAATCTATGAAAGAAAAGGGTATTAAAGCTGAAGATGTTAAGAATTTACCTCCTATTGAAGAAATACATGGTCTTAATTTACCACCTGTTGAAGAAACATATGATCTTAATCCATCACCTATTGAAGAAACACATGGTCTTGATAACCCGACACAGGTAGTAAAGGTAAATTCCCTCTATATATATGATAAAGCTGAAACCCCTCCTACTAAGTTTGCTAGCCAATGTTTGGATGAGTTTGATAACTTTATGGTTAAGCAAGAAGACTTCAATGCTTATTTTGGTAGACAATTGAAACAAAATGCTTATATGATTGAACACTTGGGTGATTATATGCCTAGAGTTAAAGGTGAACTTAAACTCATTAGTAAACATGCTTCTATGGTTACCACTCAAGTAGAACAAGTACTTAAAGCTCAGAATGATTTGCTCAATGAATTAAATAGTAAGAAAAATGATAATGCTGTTAGAGTTATGACTAGAGGTGGTAAAATGACCCAGGAACCTTTGTGTCCTGAGGGCTATCCTAAGAGAATTGAGCAAGATTCTCAGAGAAATAATATAGATGCACCTAGTCCTTCTAAAAGGAAGAAAAAGATAAATGATAGGACTTTGCATGCTTCTAGTGACCTATTGCTGAAACACCTAAGAATCCCAATGATATTTCTATTTCTGATGCTGAAGCACAATCTGGTAATGAACATGAAACTAGTGATAATGTTAATGATGATGTTCATGTTGATGCTCAACCTAGTAATGATAATGATATAGAAATTGAACCTGCTGTAGATCTTGATAACCCACAATCAAATAATCAATGTTATGATAAGAAAGACTTTGTTGCTAGGAAGCACGGTAAAGAAAGAGAACCTTGGGTTCAGAAACCCATGCCTTTTCCTCCCAAACCATCCAAGAAAAAGGATGATGAGGATTTTGAGCGCTTTGCTAAAATGATTAGACCTATCTTTTTGCGTATGCGATTAACTGATATGCTCAAAATGAATCCTTATACTAAGTATATGAAAGATATTGTTACTAATAAAAGAAAGATACCGAAAGCTGAAATTTCCACCATGATTGCTAATTATACTTTTAAGGGTGGAATACCTAAGAAACTAGGAGATCTAGGAGTACCAACTATACCATGCTCCATTAAAAGAAATTATGTTCAAACTACTTTATGTGATCTTGGAGCCGGTGTTAGTGTTATGCCTCTGTCTTTATATCATAGACTTGATTTGAATAAGTTGACACCTACTGAAATATCTTTGCAAATGGCTGATAAATCAACTGCTATACCTGTCGGTGTGAGGATGTGCCTGTTGTGGTTGCAAACGTTACTATTTTAACGGACTTTGTTATTCTTGGTATTCCTGAGGACGATAGTATGTCTATTATTCTTGGAAGACCCTTTTTGAATACTGCAGGGGCTGTTATTGATTGCACCAAAGGCAATGTCACTTTTCATGTTAATGGTAATGAGCATACGGTACACTTTCCGAGGAAACAACCTCAAGTTCATAGTATAAACTCTATTGGAAAAATTTCAACAATCGCTATTGGAGGTTTTGGATTTCCTCTTCCTACTGTCAAGAAGAAATATAATATTCTTATTGTTGGGGATGTGCATATCCCCGTTGAGGTAACCTAGTGTTATTCGAAAATTTTCCGGTCCCATGTTATTCGGAATGAGTTTTTAACAAGACTTGATCAACCTTGTTAGTGGATTCCTTTTTGATGAGCATGAGATGGATGAATTTAGAAAACAGAACTCTCTATACCCTCCTTTTACTTTCTTTTATTTATATTAAATAAAGCAAAAATAATAATTTCTGTCTATTTTCTAATTATTCGTGCAATATAAAAATACCCCGAAAATAAAAGTTCTCCAAATGCCCTGAAATTTAAATATGATTTTTCCTGGAATATTTGAGAATATCTAGCACTGAGAACACAGCAGTGGGAGCAAGCACCTGCCTCGTGGGCCCATGGTGGCTCCCCTCCACTTATTCCTGCACCCATACACTTCTTCTTCCTCCCACAAACATCACTATCCAACTCAAGCATGAGTTCTAGCTCATTTTGCTGCGATTTTTTATCTCCTTGCTCAAAGCACCTCTTCCAAAACTGCTTTGGGGGATTGTTCCTTGGTATGTGACTCCTCCATTGGTCCAATTAGTTTTTGTTCTAGTGCTTTATTCATTGCAAATTTGTGCTGCCTAGGTGACCATGTTCTTGAGCTTGCATGTCAAATTTATATGGTTCCAGGTAGTTCTAATGCATGATATAGGCTCTAGGCACTTGTAGGAGTAGTTGCTATCAATTTTGTTGAGTTTGGTTTACTTTTATTTGAAGTTACTAAAAAATTCAGAAATTTTTCAGAAGAAGAAATATGTTCAGGAAAATGTACCAAGGTGGTTCTTCAAGGAAGCAAGGACCCAGGCTTGCAATGCGTGAAGTTGATGATGAGCCACGAAGGGATGCTCCAGTGCGGCCTTGTGAGTGGCCTTCAGAGGATTTCATGGATCGAGCAGAAATTAAGGAAGAATTTAACGCATATTTGCGTAACGCTGATCTTGTGAGCTTCGAGGCAGAAAAGTGCTGCCAGTACCACTATCTCACTAGTTTCTTTGTGAGGAGGTTTGAATTTTCATCTTCATGCAATTCTCGAACTGTCCTGTTTGATCTTTATGAAAATTCTTATACTATGGACTTAGAGGATTTTACCACTGCTTGCAAACTTCCACAATGGGGTAGTACTAGTGAACCTCGCAAATCTGAGTTTAGAGATTTTCTTGCTAGTATAACTGTGGGGGAATCTAGAGATATAGCACAAGCTACCATAGGGAGCATTCATTTTCCTGCTATACATTATTTCGCTCTCTTCATAGGTAGGTGCATAAATGGTAAAGCTGAAGCATGTCATATGTGTGTCCCTGACCTCAGTATTCTTAGGAGTGCTGTGTCAGGAGATAAGTCTTATAATTTGGGAGCCATTGTTGCACGTAGGTTGCATCATAATAGATTTAGTGGAGATTTCTTCAGTGGAATTTATGCAACCCGTATAGCTAATTTTCTTGGTATAACCATTCGTGAGGATGATATTAAGTTGCCTCCTGCTTATTTGGATTATGAGGCTATGGTTCATCATCATTTTGTTGAGAGGAACGATCAGTCCTTCCAGTATTGACTAATCTTTGACAGACAACACACCGATCACGTCGCTCTCCCTGCTTCTACTTTCTTTGACTTTCAGGCAAAGGGAGATATTTTATAACTAGAGAGGAGACGGAAGAGTATAAGAGGAGGGCTGAGATAGCTCGCCTCCAAGCTGCAACCCACGATGCAATGACTGTTGCATCTCAGTACGACCCCAGCTACAACTTTGGATATCCGCCAGGCCATCTGTGGCATTAGACTAACTTAGGGCAAAAGCCTACGCTTGGGGGAGTACGTATTTCCCACCGACATTACATTTTTGTTCACACACTCATTGCTAGTTGTCGGTGCTCATACTTTTTCATTGCATCATCCATGCTAGTTTATTTCCTTTTTATGCTTTTTCTTGTGTGTTTAATAAACCTTAAGAAAAAACCAAAAAAAAATTAGTTGTAGCCTTTAATTAGTTTACTTTCCATGCTTGTAGTAGTAACTAAAAAGAAAACCCAAAAAGATTTCCTGTTCTTCTTTTAGTTGTTGGGAGCTTTCCCGTGTAAATAGTTTTATTTCTTTTCTTTGGGGGTTGATAGGAGAAGACCATAATTAAATTGTTAAAGTGGCTCTTGTATGCATTATTGCTGATCTGACAAAAGAGTCCATATTGCCTTGTCTTCTATTGTTTATTGAATGCTCGCAGATTCCAGCTTAGTCCAATGCACGCGCACTATTATTATTATTATTCACATAATTCGGTCGTGCAAGTGAAAGGCAATTATGACGATATATGATGGACCGATTAAGATGGGAGAAGCTGGTATGAACTTGACCTCTCTTGTTTTTGTAAATATGATTAGTTCATCGTTCCTGATTCAGCCTATTATGAATAAACATGTTTGCAATGACAATTAGAGATTATAGTTGCTTATGCCATGCTTAATTAGCTAGGAGCATATAATGGTTTACCTTGCATGTCAACATGCTATTAAATGGTTGTGATGTGGTATGATAGGGTGGTATCCTCTTTTGAACGATTCGAGTGGCTTGACTTGGCACATGTTCACACATGTAGTTGAAACAAAATCAACATAGCCTCTACGATATTTATGTTCATGGTGCATTATATCCTACTCATGCTTGCATTCGGTGTTGATTAATTTTAATGCATGTTCATGACTATTGTCTCTCTCTAGCTGGTCGCTTCCCAGTCTTTTCTAGCCTTCACCTGTACTAAGCGGGAATACTGCTTGTGCATCCAATCCCATAAACCCCAAAGTTATTCCATATGAGTCCACCATACCTACCTATATACGGTATTTACCTGCCATTCCAAGTAAATTTGTATGTGCCAAACTCTAAACCTTCAAATAAACATTCTGTTTTGTATGCTCGAATAGCTCAGGTATCAACTAGGGCTGTCCGTATCTTCCATGTTAGGCGAGTTATTCTCAAGAGTGGACTCCGCTCCTCACTCACGAGAAAATGGCTGGTCACCGGGATGCCCAGTCCCATGCTTTATGCAAATGAAATCAAAATAACTGCAAACAAAACTCCCCCTGGGACTGTTGTTAGTTGGAGGCACTCGTTGTTTCGAGCAAGCAATGGATTGATGCTTGTTGGTGGAGGGGGAGTATAAACTTTACCATTCTATTTGGGAACCGCCTATAATGTGTGTAGCACGGAAGATATCGCCATCTCTTGGTTGTTATGTTGACAATGAAAGTATACCGCTCAAAATATTATTCATATCTATTTCAAAACCGAGCTCTGGCACCTCTACAAATCCCTTCTTCCCTCTGCGAAGGGCCTATCTATTTACTTTTATGTTGAGTCATCTTCCTCTTATTAAAAAGCACCAGTTGGAGAGCACCACTGTCATTTGCATTCATTACTGTTAGTTTACATTGAGTATGACTTGACTGGATCTCTTTTACCATGAATTACAATGTCTAGTCAGTCCTTGATCTTTAAAGGTGCTCTGCATTTATGTTTTGCGGTCTTAGAAAGGGCTAGTGAGATACCATCTTGTTATATCATATCATGATTGTTTTGAGAAAGTGTTGTCATCCGAGATTTATTATTATTGCTTGCTAGTTGATTATGTCATTGATATGAGAAAACATGAGACCTAAATGTTATTGTGAATATGGTTAGTTCATAATCTTTGCTGAAAACTTGAATGCTGGCTTTACACATTTACAGCAACAAGAATAAACAGAGTTTGTAAAAGTTTTTCTTTATCACTTTCAGTTTATCAACTGGATTGCTTGAGGACAAGTATAGGTTTAAGCTTGGGGGAGTTGATACGTCTCCGTCGTATCTACTTTTCCAAACACTTTTTCCCTTGTTTTGGACTCTAACTTGCATGAGTTGAATGGAACTAACCCGGACTGACGTTGTTTTCAGCAGAATTTCCATGGTGATATATTTGTGCAGAAACAAAAGTTCTCGGAATGACCTGAAAATCAACGGAGAATTATTTTGGAATATATAAAAATACTGGAAGGAAGATCCACCTCAGGGGGGCCTCTGATGACCCGCAAGTGTAGGGGATCTATCGTAGCTTTTCGATAAGTAAGAGTGTCAAACCCAACTAGGAGCAGAAGGAAATGATAAGCAGTTTTCAGTAAGGTATTCTCTGCAAGCAGTGAAATTATCGGTAACAGATAGTTTTGTGATAATGTAATTTGTAACAAGTAGCAAGTAATAAAAGTAAATAAGGTGCAGCAAGATGGCACAATACTTTTTTTAGCAAAGGACAAGCCTGGACAAACTCTTATATGAAGGAAAGTACTCCTGAGGACACCTGGGAATTATCGTCAAGCTAGTTTTCATCACGTTCATATGATTCACGTTCGGTACTTTGATAATTTGATATGTTGGTGGACCGGTGCTTGGGTACTATCCTTACTTGGACAAGCATCCCACTTATGATTAACTCATATTGCAAGCATCCGCAACTACAACAGAAGTATTAAGGTAAACCTAACCATAGCATGAAACATATGGATCCAAATCAGCCCCTTACAAAGCAACGCATAAACTAGGGTTTAAGCTTCTGTCACTCTAGCAACCCATCATCTACTTATTACTTCCCAATGCCTCCCCCTAGGCCCAAACAATGGTGAAGTGTCATGTAGTCGACGTTCACATGACACCACTAGAGGGATGACAACATACATCTCATCAAAATATCAAACGAATACCAAATTCACATCACTACTAATAGCAAGACTTCTCCCATGTCCTCAGGAACAAACGTAACTACTCACAAAGCATATTCATGTTCATAATCAGAGGGGTATTAATATGCATAATGGATCTGAACATATGATATTCCACCAAGTAAACCAACTAGCATCAACTACAAGGAGTAATCAACACTACTAGCAACCCACAGGTACCAATCTGAGGTTTGGATACAAAGATTTGATACAAGAGATGAACTAGGGTTTGAGATGAGATGGTGTTGGTGAAGATGTTGATGGAGATTGACCCCCTCCGAATGAGAGGATCGTTGGTGATGAAGATGGTGATGATTTCCCCCTCCCGGAGGGAAGTTTCGCCGGCAGAACAGCTCCGCCAGAGCCCTAGATTGGTTCCGCCAAGGTTCTGCCTCGTGGCGGCGGAGTCTCGTCCCGAAAGCTTGCTTATGATTTTTTTCTCAACGAAAGACTCCATATAGCAGAAGATGGACATCGGAGGGCCACCAGGGGGCCCACGAGGCAGGGGGCACGCCCAGGGGGTAGGGCGCGCCCCCCACCCTCGTGGCCAGGGTGTGGCCCCCCTTTGGAACTTCTTGCGCTTAGTATTTTTTATATATTCTGGAAATAACTTCCGTGAAGTTTCAGGACTTTTGAAGCTGTGCAGAATAGGTCTATAATATTTGCTCCTTTTCCAGCCCAGAATCCCAGCTGCCGGCATTCTCCCTCTTCATGTAAACCTTGTAAAATAAGAGAGAATAGGCATAAGTATTGTGACATAATGTGTAATAACAACCCATAATGCAGTAAATATCGATATAAAAGCTTGATGCAAAATGGACGTATCAACTCCCCCAAGCTTAGACCTCGCTTGTCCTCAAGGGAAAGCAGAAATCGAAAAATATGTCCACATGTTTAGAGAGAGAGGTGTCGATAAAAATGAAATACGGACATGAGGGCATCATGATCATTCTTAGAACAGCAACATATATTTATATTGTCATATGATCTCTTATGCTAAAGTAACAATTCAATCACAATTTCAAGTATGAATCATAAACTTCAATGAGAACCAACAAACTCTAATCTCAGTCATTGAGGCAATTGCAATTTATCATAACATACGAAAGAGTCAATATAAGAGCTTTTCAGCAAGTCCACATACTCAACCATCTTTTAGCCTTTCACAATTGCTAACACTCACGCAATATTTATGGGTATAGAGTTTTAATCGGGCACAGAGAAAGCTAGGGGCTTATAGTTTTGCCTCCCAATGTTTTACCTCAAGGGTAATGTCAACAATAGTAGTTCATGAAAACTCACATCCAATTAGCTATATATATCAGGATCTTTCAAACACATTGTGCTTGCCAAAGGATAAAATGTAAAAAGGAAAGGTGAAGATCACCATGACTCTTATGTGAGGTAGAAGATAAAAGTAAAAGATAGGCCCTTCGCAAAGGGAAGAAGAGGTTGTCATGCGCTTTTATGGTTGGATGCACAAAATCTTAATGCAAAAGAACGTCACTTTATATTGCCACTTGTGATATGGACCTTTATTATGCAATCTGTCGCTTTTATTTCTTCCATATCACAAGTTCGTATAAAGCTTATTTTCTTCGCACTAATAAGTCATACATATTTAGAGAGCAATTTTTATTGCTTGCACCGATGACAACTTACTTGAAGGATCTTACTCAATCCATAGGTAGATATGGTGGACTCTCATGGCAAAACTGGGTTTAGGGATATTTGGAAGCACAAGTAGTATCTCTACTTGATGCAAAGAAATTGGCTAGAAAGAGAGGGAAAGGCAAGCTCAACATGTTGGATGATCCATGACAATATAATTTATCTCAGATGAAAGAAAACATAACCCATTACGTTGTCTTCCTTGTCCAATGTCAACTCTTAGCATCATACTTTAATGAGTGCTCACAATCATAAAATATGTCCAAGATAGTATATTTATATGTGAACCTCTCTTTCTTTATTACTTCTTATTAATTGCAACGATGACCAAAACTATGTTTGTCAACTCACAACAACTTTTATTCATCATACTCTTATATGTGAAGTCATTACTCTCCATAAGATCCATATGATCTCTTTGTTTCTTTTTATTCTTTCTCTTTTTATTTTATTCCTCATGATCATAGAAAAATAATCAAGCCCTTGACTCAGCACTAATATTTATTATATAGCTCATGGACTCGATTACATAGAGGGATCATAAAGCAAAACTCATAATTAGACCATACTAAAACTTTATTCTACTAGATCAAGATATTATCAAAAGGATCGTACTAAGAAAAAGGTAAAGATAAAAGTGATGGTGATACGATACCGGGGCACTCCCCCAAGCTTGGCAGTTGCCAAGGGGAGTGCCCATACCCGTGTGATTATATTTCTTTCTTTGTTGGTGAAGAAGGTGGAGTTGTTGATGATGGATAGTCGCACATCGAGCGTAAGAGGTCCTCCAACTTGCGGATAATGCCCTTGAGTGCGATGATATGCTCCTTCAACAAAGTATTTTCACGTGTGAGATACTTGTTTTGTATACGAGCTAACTCAATCATCTTGAAAGCTTCGATCTCAGTTGGGGTAAGAAGATTGTGATCAAGTTGAAGGATGTCTTCTGCTGCCAGAACTTGGTCCTCCATGGCCTTCTTAATGCCTTCATCCTTTTTGATCTCCATAGGTTCTTCCCTCTTCAGTTCTATCTTAATTAGCCAAGCATCATTGTCACCATTGTTGGAGGAGGGGGACGACATGATGCCTGGCCTTGACAACCCTGACAGAAAACAGCTCGAAACAAGAACAGGAGATATTTGCGTGATACGGTGGTCAAAACCTTCGGGAGATTATATAATGAATTTTTACCGACCGAAAGAAGTATCGTGCAAGAAAACAGAGTCCGGAGAGCACACGAGGTGCCCACGAGGCAGGGGGCGCGCCCAGGGGGGTAGGGCGCACCTCCCACCCTCGTGGAAGCCTCGTATCCTTCCCGGACTGCTTCTTATTTTCCTATTTTCTTAAATATTCCAAAACGAAGAAATATTGCCATTAGAACTGTTTTGGGGTCGGTTTACTTACCGTACCATGTACCTATTCCTATTGCCATTAGAAAGTGTCCCTTATGTATTTCTCCTGGGTTCCGGTTTCAATAACATTAATTTCAACATTTAAGGGGTTACCTGAGATATAATGTTTGATTCTTTGACCGTTCACCACCCTCGGATTTGTGCCTTCGAAGTTGTTGATTTTTATGGCACCGGAACGATAGACCTCCTCGATAACGTAAGGACCTTCCCATTTGGAGAGAAGTTTGCCTGCAAAAATTCTTAAACGAGTTGTATAGCAATACAAAATCACCTACATTGAACTCACGCTTTTGTATCCTTTTATCATGCCATCTTTTAACTTTTTCTTTAAACAGCTTGGCATTCTCATAGGCCTGGGTTCTCCATTCATCAAGTGAGCTAATGTCGAATAACCTCTTCTCACCGGCAAGTTTGAAATCATAATTGAGCTCTTTAATGGCCCAATATGCCTTATGTCTAGCTCAAGAGGTAAGTGACATGCTTTACCATAAACCATTTTATACGAAGAAATACCCATAGGGTTTTTATATGCAGTTCTATAGGCCCATAATGCATCATCAAGTTTCTTGGACCAATTCTTTCTAGATCTATTAACAGTTTTTTGCAAGATTAATTTGAGCTCTCTATTACTCAATTCTACTTGACCACTAGATTGTGGGTGATAAGGAGATGCAATTCTATGATTAACATCATACTTAGCAAGCATTTTATGAAAGGCACCATGAATAAAGTGTGAACCACCATCAGTCATTAAGTATCTAGGGACTCCAAACCTCGGAGAAATAACTTCTTTAAGCATCATAATAGAGGTGTTATGATCAGCACTACTAGTTGGAATAGCTTCTGCCCACTTAGTAACGTAATCAACAGCAACTAAAATATGTGTATACCCATTAGAGGAAGGAAATGGTCCCATATAATCAAATCCCCAAACATCAAATGGTTCAATAACAAGTGAATAATTCATAGGCATTTCTTGACGTTTACTAATATTACCAATTCTTTGACATTCATCACAAGACAAGACAAACTTACGGGCATCCTTGAAGAGAGTAGGCCAATAAAAACCGGATTGCAATACCTTATGTGCAGTTCTATCTCCAGCATGGTGTCCTCCATAAGCCTCGGAGTGACACTTGCGTAGGATATGTTCCTGTTCATGCTCAGGTACACAACGTCTAATAATACCATCTACTCCTTCTTTATAAAGATGTGGGTCATCCCAAAAGTAATGTCTCAAATCATAGAAGAACTTTTTCTTTTGCTGGTATGTGAAACTAGGTGGTATAAATTTAGCAATAATATAATTAGCATAATCAGCATACCATGGAGCAGTTCGAGAAGCATTTTTGACATTTAATTGTTCATCAGGAAAGCTATCATCAATAGGTAGTGGGTCATCAAGAACATTCTCTAACCTAGACAAGTTGTCTGCAACGGGGTTCTCAGCTCCCTTTCTATCAATAATATGCAAATCAAATTCTTGTAGCAAGAGAACCCATCTAATAAGTCTAGGTTTAGCATCTTTATTTTCCATAAGGTATTTAATAGTAGCATGATCAGTGTGAATAGTTACTTTAGAATCAACAATATAAGGTCTGAACTTATCACAAGAAAAAACAACTGCTAAAAAATTCTTTTTCAGTAGTAGCACAATTTCTCTGGGCATTGTCTAGAGTTTTACTGGCATATGGAATAACATTTAATTTCTTATCAACTCTTTGCCCTAGAACAGCACCCACAGCATAATCACTAGCATCACACATAATTTCAAAGGGTAAATTCCAATCAGGTGGCTGAACAATAGGTGCAGAAATCAATGCCTTCTTAAGTATTTCAAATGCTTCTACACAATCACCATCAAAGACAAAAGGAATATATTTTTGTAATAGATTAGTCAGAGGCCGAGAAATTTTTGAGAAGTCCTTAATGAACCTCCTATAAAAACCGGCGTGACCGAGGAAGCTTCTTATACCTTTAATGTCCTTGGGACATGGCATCTTTTCAATAGAGTCGACTTTAGCTTTATCAATTTCAATGCCTCTTTCAGAAATTTTATGCCCCAAGACAATACCTTCGTTAACCATAAAGTGGCACGTCTCCCAATTCAGAACAAGATTAGTTTCTTCACATCTCTACAAAACTCGATCAAGGTTGCTCAAGCAATCATCAAAAGAGGATCCATAAACGGAGAAATCATCCATGAATACCTCACATATCTTTTCACAAAAGTCAGAGAATATAGCCATCATGCATCTTTGAAAGGTAGCAGGTACATTACATAAACCAAAAGGCATACGTCTATAAGCAAAAGTACTGAAAGGGCAAGTAAAAGTGGTCTTTGATTGATCATCAGCTGACACAGGTATTTGAGAGAAGCCAGAGTAACCATCTAGAAAGCAAAAATGTGTATGTTTGGATAACCTTTCTAGCATTTGATCAATAAAAGGCAAAGGGTAATGATCTTTTTTAGTAGCCTTATTTAATTTGCGGAAATCAATTACCATCCTATAACCTGTAATAATTCTTTGCGGAATCATTTCATCTTTATCATTAGGAACAACAGTAATACCTCCCTTCTTAGGGACACAATGGTCAGGACTTACCCACTGACTGTCAGCAATGGGATAAATTATACCTGCCTCAAGGAGCTTTAATATTTCCTTTCTTACCACTCCTTTCATCTTAGGATTCAGCCGTCGTTGGTGATCAATAACTGGTTTGGCGTCTTCCTCCAAATTTATTTTGTGTTGACATAGAGTGGGACTAATGCCCTTAAGATCATCAAGAGTATATCCAATAGCAGCACGGTGCTTCTTCAGAGTTTTCAATAATTTCTCTTCCTCCTTCTCTGAAAGGTTAGCACTAATAATAACATGATATATTTTCTTTTCATCAAGATAAGCATATTTAAGAGTATCAGGCAATGGTTTAAGCTCAAACACGGGATCACCCTTGGGTGGAGGAGGATCCGCTAGGATTTCAACAGGCAAGTTGTGTTTCAGAATAGGTCCCTGTTTAAAGAATACTTCATCTATTTCCCTTCTTTCATTCATGAACATATCATTTTCATGGTCTAGAAAAATATTGTTCTAAGGGATCAGTAGGAGGCACGACAATAGAAGAAAGACCAATAATTTCATCCTTACTAGGCAATTCTTTATCATGGGGTTGTCTACAAAATTTAGCAAAATTAAACTCATGAGACATATCCCCTAAACCAACAGAAACAATATCCTTATTGCAGTCTATCTTAGCATTGACAGTATTCAAGAAGGGTCTACCGAATATAATGGGACAAAAGCTATCTTGTGGGGAACCAAGAACAAGAAAATCAGCAGGATATTTAACCTTCCCACACAAGACTTCAACATCTCTAACAATCCCAACTGGTGCAATAGTATCTCTATTGGCAAGCTTAATGGTAACATCAATACCTTCTATCTCAGCTGGTGCAATATCATGCATAATTTCTTTGTATAAGGAAATAGGTGTTGCACTAGCACTAGCACCCATATCACACAAGCCATGATAACAATGATCTCCTATTTTAACAGAGATAACAAGCATGCCTACAATATGTCTTTGTTTATTTTTAGCATCAGGTCTAGCAATTCTACCAGCTTCATCACAGAAGTAAATAACATGCCCATCAATATTATCGTCCAAGAGATCTTTAACCATAGAAATTTTAGGTTCAACTTTAATTTGCTCAGGGGGTTTAGGTGTCTTAATATTACTTTTGTTGACTACAGTTGAAACTTTAGCATGATCCCTTATTCTAACAGGGAAAGGTGGTTTCTCAACATAAGCAGTAGGTACAACAGGATCATTATAAGTGATAGTATTTTCTTCAACTTTAACAGGATTATATTTAAACCACTTATCCTTAGGGAGATCAACATGAGTAGCAAAAGATTCACAGAAAGAAGCTACTATCTCAGAGTCAAGTCCATATTTAGTGCTAAATTTACGGAAAACATCGGTATCCATAAAAGATTTAACACAATCAAACTTAGGTGTTATACTTGACTCCTTACCTTCATCGAGATCCCAATCTTCAGAGTTGCGTTTAATTATCTCCAATAAATTCCATTTGAATTCAATAGTCTTCATCATAAAGGAACCAGTACAAGAAGTATCGAGCCTGGAGCGATTGTTGTCAGAAAACCGAGCATAAAAATTTTGAATATTCATTTCTCTTGAGAGATCATGATTGGGGCATGAATATAACATTGACTTAAGCCTCCCCCAAGCTTGAGTGATGCTTTCTCCTTCGTGAGGCCAAAAATATATATATAATTATGATCACGATGAACAAGATGCATAGGATAAAACTTTTGGTGAAATTCCAATTTCAATCGCTTATAGTCCCATGATCCCATATCATCACATAGCCTATACCATGTAGATGCATATCCCTTCAAAGATAAAGGGAAGACCTTCTTGATAACATCATTGGGCATACATGCAAGCTTAAATAATCCACAAACTTCATCCACATAGATTAAGTGTAAGTCGGGATGTAATGTTCCATCTCCTGCAAAAGGATTAGCTAGCAGTTTCTCTATCATACCCGAAGGAATTTCAAAGTAAACATTTTTAGTAGGTTCAGTAGGTTGAGGGTAACTAATTGTGGTTTCGGACGAGGTGAAGATACCCCGAACAAACCCCTCAAAGGATTATGTTCCATAGTAACAAGTGACAGTAAATTTCAGCACACTATAAATTTTTCCTTACCAAATTCCACCTACCAAAGGCGCTTCACTCCCCGGCAGCGATGCCAGAAAAGAGTCTTGATGACCCACAAGTGTAGGGGATCTACCGTAGCTTTTCGATAAGTAAGAGTGTCGAACCCAACGAGGAGCAGAAGGAAATGATAAGCAGTTTTCAGTAAGGTATTCTCTGCAAGCACTGAAATTATCGGTAACAGATAGTTTTGTGATAAGGTAATTTGTAACAAGTAGCAAGTAATAAAAGTAAATAAGGTGCAGCAAGATGGCCCAATCCTTTTTGTAGCAAAGGACAAGCCTGGACAAACTCTTATATGAAGGAAAGCGCTCCCGAGGACACACGGGAACTATCGTCAAGCTAGTTTTCATCACGTTCATATGATTCGCGTTCGGTACTTTGATAATTTGATATGTGGGTGGACCGGTGCTTGGGTACTGTCCTTACTTGGACAAGCATCCCACTTATGATTAACTCCTATTCCAAGCATCCGCAACTACAACAGAAGTATTAAGGTAAACCTAACCATAGCATGAAACATATGGATCCAAATCAGCCCCTTACGAAGCAACACATAAACTATGGTTTGAGCTTCTGTCACTCTAGCAACCCATCATCTACTTATTACTTCCCAATGCCTCCCCCTAGGCCCAAAAAATGGTGAAGTGTCATGTAGTCGACGTTCACATGACACTATTAGAGGGATGACAACATACATCTCATCAAAATATCGAACGAATACCAAATTCACATGACTACTAATAGCAAGACTTCTCCCATGTCCTCAGGAACAAACGTAACTACTCACAAAGCATATTCATGTTCATAATCAGAGGGGTATTAATATGCATAATGGATCTGAACATATGATCTTCCACCAAGTAAACCAACTAGCATCAACTACAAGGAGTAATCAACACTACTAGCATCCCACAGGTACCAATCTGAGGTTTGGATACAAAGATTTGATACAAGAGATGAACTAGGGTTTGAGATGAGATGGTGTTGGTGAAGATGTTGATGGAGATTGACCCCCTCCCGGTGAGAGGATCGTTGGTGATGACGATGGTGATGATTTCCCCCTCCCGGAGGGAAGTTTCCCCGGCAGAACAGCTCCGCCAGAGCCCTAGATTGGTTCCACCAAGGTTCCGCCGCGTGGCAGCGGAGTCTCGTCCCGAAAGCTTGCTTATGATTTTTTTCTCAACAAAAGACTCCATATAGCAGAAGATGGGCATCAGAGGGCCACCTGGGGGCCCACGAGGCAGGGGGAGCGCCTAGGGGGTAGGGCGCGCCCCCCACCCTCGTGGCCAGGGTGTGGCCCCCCTCTGGAACTTCTTGCCCTCAGTATTTTTTATATATTCTGGAAATAACTTCCGTGAAGTTTCAGGACTTTTGGAGCTGTGCAGAATAGGTCTCTAATATTTGCTCCTTTTCCAGCCCAGAATCCCAGCTGTCGGCATTCTCCCTCTTCATGTAAACCTTGTAAAATAAGAGAGAATAGGCATAAGTATTGTGACATAATGTGTAATAAGCATAATGCAATAAGTATCGATATAAAAGCATGATGCAAAATGGACGTATCAGCCTCCACCTGTCCACGAGGGTGGGGGCGCGCCCTACCCCCCTACCTCATGGGCCCCCTGACGCTCCACCGACCTCAACCTTGACTCCATATATTTACTTTCGGGGAGAAAAAACCAGGGAGAAGGATTCATCGCGTTTTACGATACGGAGCCGCCGCCAAGCCCTAAACTCTCTCGGGAGGGCTGATCTGGAGTTCATTTGGGGCTCTAGAGAGGGGAATCCGTCGCCATCGTCATCATCAACCTTCCTCCATCACCAATTCCATGATGCTCACCGCCGTGCGTGAGTAATTCCATCGTAGGCTTGCTGGACGGTTATGGGTTGGATGAGATTTATCATGTAATCGAGTTAGTTTTGTTAGGGTTTGATCCCTAGTATCCACTATGTTCTGAGATTGATGTTGCTATGACTTTGCTATGCTTAATACTTGTCACTAGGGCCCGAGTGCCATGATTTCAGATCTGAACCTATTATGTTTTCATAAATATATGAGAGTTCTTGATCCTATCTTGCAAGTAAATAGTCACCTATTATGTGTTATGATCCGTTAACCTCGAAGTGATAATAATCGGGATACTTACCGGTGATGACCGTAGTTTGAGGAGTTCATGTATTCACTATCTGTTAATGCTTTGGTCCGGTACTCTATTAAAAGGAGGCCTTAATATCCCTTAGTTTCCAATAGGACCCCGCTGCCACGGGAGGGTAGGACAAAAGATGTCATGAAAGTTCTTTTCCATAAGCATGTATGACTATATTCAAAATACATGGCTACATTCCATTGATGAATTGGAGCTAGTTCTGTGTCAACCTAGGTTATGACTGTTACATGATGAACCGCATCCGGCATAATTCTCTATCACCGATCCATTGCCTACGAGCTTTCCATATATTGTTCTTCGATTATTTACTTTTCCGTTGCTATTATTATCATCACTATAAAACACCAAAAATATTACTTTTGCTATCTTTACCACTACTATCATATTACTTTGCTACTAAACACTTTGCTGCAGATATTAAATTATCCAGGTGTGGTTGAATTGACCACTCAGGGCGCGACGCTGGAGGTGCGCTGTTGCATTCGACGCGAGGAGCTCGGGAGGAGCGGTTGGTGTGGGAAGCGATGATGGCGGCAGCAGAAACTCCGGCATGAAGACGGGAAGGACTACAAGAGGTGGTGCGGCGGCGGGGTTGGCCTGGAGGTGGCCGAAGGGTGGCCGGGGTGGCCTAGTTTGGCGAGGTCGCCGGCAACAGCGCTAGGAGGTGGTGTCACCACGGTCTACTGCTACTCCTGCTGGTGAGGCAGCGTCTTGGGGTCTCCGGCGAGGCAGCGATGCCGGACGGAACCAGAGACGGAGGGAGTCGGCAGTGGAGATCCTCCAGGCGGCGTCGCTGTCTCATGTTCGAGCAAACGGTGAGGGAGAGATGCGAGGCCGGAGGGAGAGAGAGAGGCAGAAGGAGAAGATTGGGGAAGGGTGTGGTGGTGCTCATCTTCGATGGCGAGCTCCTGCGGGCGCCAGCGGCAGCGGTCCGGCAAGGAAAAGGGCGGCTGGGACGAGCGTCGCTAGGGACTCCCTCCCGGTCTAGATTGGATCGAGGAGGTTTCGGCCAATGGGTGGAGCTGCGGGTTGCGGGAGCCGCGTGGGATCCGTTGGATCACCGATCCGACGGTCCTGAGGAGGGTTGACTTGCTAGATCTGGAGGAAGAGGTGGAGGCTGCTGGTTGGGGTGGACCTGAAAACGAGGAGTGGCGACGGCTGCAGGAATGGAATGGATGGGACGGCTAGGTTCTAGGGTTAGGTAGGTTTACACCGATTATATAGCAAGTGGTTTTTTTGTTAGAGGCTAAATGGACCCTTCGATCAAAATCGGTCGGTCGAGAAAAATAGGCTAGGGAGCCCAAATAAGAAAAGGGAGATATTTTATAGATGTTTGGGGATGATCCAGACCCATCGGGAACGACAACCCGGGTCGGGTTCGGGTAAGTTTCGGACACGCGTGAGGGGTCGATGCACTGGACAAAGAGGGGTTAGGCGAACGAGGTCAAGTGTGTGGTTGGACTAAGAAGAGAGAGGAGGGATGCAACCCGGCAACCGTTTCAGGAGACCGGAAACGTCTGACGATAGACCGGCTATATTGCCACTATAGTTACCCGTTGGGGCATCAAACGGACTCCAAATGCGATGAAACTTGGCAGGCAACCTACCGACAACATAATAACACCGCATGCCAACTTTCAACCCATTCCGAGAACATTTTCTAGCCACTTATAATGATAATATTTCAGACATGACGCAGGCACGTGCAAGTGTGTCTGGGCTCAGAACGGACAACAGAGAGAACTGGGAGACCCAGACGGATGCAAGAATGCGCATAACTGGAAGACACCTGGCGCAACGGTCTCGGGGCTTCACAACACTCCACCACTACAAGAGGATCTCGTCCCGAGATCTAGGATGGCACCGGATAGAAACGGAAGAGGAGGAGGTAAAACAAAGTTGCTTCTTGGACAAACGAGTGAAACCATGAACCTTGAGAGGTTGAACAAATTAAAAGAAAGAACACAACTAAGATGAACAAAGTTGAAAACACTCCGTTAGAAAAGAGGAACAAGGAACATAACGAGAACCTTGTAGGTTAAAGGACATAAGAAAAGGGTTGCAATGGACAAGAAGTACATGTAAGCACTCCGGTTGAAACGAGATGTACAACGAACGATAAGGATCAATTACGACAACATTCCGGTTGGAAATGGAAGTTAAAGAATATGAGCTTGACAAGATGAGAGGATACTTGATGAAATCAACACACTGCCTCCGGAACTATTGAAAGAATGACACAAAGGGTAAGAAAGATTTTAGACAGCACTCTGGTTGAGAAGGGAGGCAAAACTTGATAAGATTAGAGAACTTGAATGAAGGACACGATGCTCCGGTTGAATGGATAGGCAAAGGAAAGAGCATGATCTTGGCAAAACGAGATGATGGGACGAAGAGAGCAACATCACCATGCCTCCGGAAGAAATGTAAGAATGGGATCAAAACAACAGAGAAGAAAAGAACATCTTCTACCTCAAATGAGCTTGAAAAAGCATCTTAGGAGAAGGGTCGAACGGAGTTGTTGGAAAACCAACAACGAAAAGAGTAAGCTTGTTGTGGGCTTATGGAAAACGTCTCGAAATTTGAGGTGAAATTCTGCCACTAGCGGAACAATAGATTGAATTGACATCAACAAGGAGATGAGAAGCTTATTTCACCGGGAGGCTAAATGAAGAGCTTAGATCATTTATAAGCACCATAAATAGCAACAATCCTTAGGGAAAGCTTTAGGTGAAATATAACCCAAGATAACTCCAACGAAGAGATTGATGGATTGAGAAGAGCTCATGCTTGAAGAAATTGATGGGTTTAACTATCTCATTATTAACAACTGTTGAATCATGACACACGAAGGGAAATTGTCAAGAGTGATGTAACACCACCTCAAAAGATAAGGTAGAACGAATTGCATTTTGGAATGCAAGATCAAGAATGCTTGAACTCCTTAAAACAATACATGTGTTGAACACCATGTTTATTTTTAGAGTATAGCTTGGCAGATCTTAGCTTCGAGAGAAATCTTGAAGAACAATTGAAGAATGAAAAGAATCCTTGACGAACCACCATGTAGAGCCTCCGTGAAGAACTCCGGTTATAGCAAGATGATAGAAGGAAAGAGAAGTTGAAAACACAAGCTGAAGCCTTGCGATGATTTAGATGGAGCTTCACGACGAGATAATGTGGAAACCTGGAATGTCACAGCCCTAGAGTATTGCTTGTAATTAGTTGCATTTGCATCTATGCATCATGTTTGATCTTAAATGAATTTGAAATGGGGATGCTCAAACCCTAGCACATGATGAAATTCAACTAGGTTCAAATTCAAATCTTTTCAATGAACCAAAATGCCCTCTAGAAAAGTTTATGATTTTTGATTAAGGTGAAAACCTCTGCCAAAAATGATGAACATATTTCAAGGACATTCTGGATTTTTGAATTAACTCATATTGTATTTGAATTGGGGCATTAAAATTCTATAACTATTTTAAATGCTCTAATAGTTCTGAAATAATTGAGGGCTGTTGGGAATAATCCAGTATGTGCCCACAATTTATTTTAGGATTTTATAAAGTGGTTTAGTATTTTACTAAATCCAAAAAACAAAGACAGAAAATAGAAAACATAAATAAAATGAGAGAGAGAGAGAGGTTACCTGTGGCTTACCTGGTGCCTACTTAGCCCGGCGCTGGCAGGCCCAACCCACTGGCCTCCCCTGTCATCTTCCTCCCTTGCCAGGAGGACGAAGGCGCGTGCTCTCCGCGCGCGTCCACGCGCGAGGCCACCTCCTGCTTCCCGCCGCTTACCTGACGCGGTTGTGAACGCCACACACTCCCCCTCGACCCCCTCGACCTCTCCCTCGTCCTCACCTCTCCCCTCTCTCTCCCCCGCTCTCCTCGCTCGCATCCGAGAGCACCAACAAGAACCACCATGCCCACCGCTCTCCCCTGCCCAGTGGACATGCCCCTGAGCTACTGTGTCTCTCCTTCAACCTCTCCATCGGCTCGTGCAAGCCCGGACGCTCCACAGCGTCGACTACGCCGTCGTCTTCAAGCTCAGACACCGGAGATCGCGATCACTTCCCTGCGGACTACAGAGCCTCCCCCGAGCCACCGAGCCCTCCATACGATGCGATGTGAGCTGCCGGTCCTTTCCCCCCGAACCCCGCTGCTCCTCTCTCTCTCTAGCCGCGATTTCTACCGTGGCCAAATCCAACTGCCGCTCGGGCCCGTCGCCGGCGTTGCTCCGGCGACCATTTGGTCATGCCAGTGTGTCCAAAGGGCATGTGGGAATGCGTAGGTATCGTGGGTGTAGAGAACCGCTCGTTTTGCACACCGTAGCAACGAATCCGTCATCACCCGAGCTCCGGCCGCCGCCCAAACGCTCGTCGGCGTCATTCCCGGCCACCACGCGCTCAACCACCTGCACCGTTGGACGCGGCACTCCTCCAGCTGGCCGTAGGACCAAGCCACGCGCCCAGGCGGCGCCTGTGGCACCGTTCCGAGCGCCTCCACCGCTCTGTTTGGTCGCCGGTGACTAACCCCGATGGCCGCTGACGTGGCACCATCATTAGGGCTTAAGCACCCTACTGATTACCCCCCGGAGTTAATGACAAATGGGCCCCACCGCCTAACTAACCGGCTAATTAAAATAGATTAAGGTTAATCTAATTACCGTGGACCCACGTGTCATTTTTGACTATGCTGACGTGTCCGTTGACCCGACCCCACCTGTCTATGACCCTAGGCAGCACTGGGTCGTTGACCAGCGGGCCCCACTAGTCAGGTTTGACCAGGACCGTCCCTATTGACCGCTGACATCACAGTGATGTCATGCTGACTGATACGTTCCATTGTATCTATAATTTTTGATTGTTACATGCTATTATATTATCTGTTTTGGATGTTTACGGGCTTTATTATACACTTTTATATTATTTTTGGGACTAACCTATTAACCCAGAGCCCAGTGCCAGTTTTTGTTTTTTCCTTGTTTTAGAGTATTGCAGAAAATGAAAATCAAACGGAGTCCAATTGACCTGAACTTAACGGAACTTATTTTTGGACCAGAAGAAGCCCACGGGGTATCGGAGATGGACCGGAAGAGTCCCGGGCTGCCCATGAGGGTGGGGGCACGCCCACCCCCCTGGGCGCGCCCCCTGCCTCGTGGACAGCCCGGCGATTCACCGACGTACTTCTTCCTCCTATATATACCCATATACCCTAAAAACTTCGGGGAGCAGAATAGATCGGGAGTTCCGACGCCAGAAACCTTTGTAGCCACCGAAAACCAATCTAGACCCATTCCGACACCCTGCCGGAGGGGGGAATCCCTCTCCGGTGGCCATCTTCATCATCCCGATGCTCTCCATGACGAGGAGGGAGTAGTTCTCCCTCGGGGCTGAGGGTATGTACCAGTAGCTATGTGTTTGATCTCTCTCTCTCTCGTGTTCTTGAGGTGGTATGATCTTGATGTATCGCGAGCTTTCCTATTATAGTTGGATCTTGTGATGTTTCTCCCCCTCTACTCTCATGTAATGGATTGAGTTTTCCCTTTGAATTTATCTTATCAGATTGGGTCTTTAAGGATTTGAGAACACTTGATGTATGTCTTGCCGTGCTTATCTGTGGTGACAATGGGATATCACGTGATCCACTTGATGTATGTTTTGGTGATCAACTTGCGGGTTCCGCCCATGAAACCTACGCATAGGGGTTGGCACACGTTTTTGTCTTGACTCTCCGGTAGAAACTTTGGGGCACTCTTTGAAGTTCTTTGTGTTGGTTGAATAGATAAATCTGAGATTGTGTGATGCATATCGTATAATCATACCCACGGATACTTGAGGTGACATTAGAGTATCTAGGTGACATTAGGGTTTTGGTTGATTTGTGTCTTAAGGTGTTATTCTAGTACGAACTCTATGATAGATTGAACAGGAAGAATAGCTTTATGTTATTTTACTATGGACTCTTGAATAGATCGATCAGAAAGGATAACTTTGAGGTGGTTTCGTACCCTACCATAATCTCTTCGTTTGTTCTCTGCTATTAGTGACTTTGGAGTGACTCTTTGTTGCATATTGACAGATAGTTATGTGATCCAATTATGTTATTATTTTTGAGAGAACTTGCACTAGTGAAAGTATGAACCCTAGGCCTTGTTTCAACGCATTGCAATACCGTTTACACTCACTTTTATCATTAGTTACCTTGTTGTTTTTATGTTTTCAGATTACAAAAACCTTTATCTACCATCCATATTGCACTTGTATCACCATCTCTTCGCCGAACTAGTGCACCTATACAATTTACCATTGTATTGGGTGTGTCGGGGACACAAGAGACTCTTTGTTATTTGGTTGCAGGGTTGCTTGAGAGAGACCATCTTCATCCTACGCCTCCCACAGATTGATAAACCTTAGGTCATCCACTTGAGGGAAATTTGCTACTGTCCTACAAACCTCTGCACTTGGAGGCCCAACAACGTCTACAAGAAGAAGGTTGTGTAGTAGACATCAAGCTCTTTTCTGGCGCCATTGACGGGGAGGTGAGTGCTTGAAGGTATATCTTTAGATCTTGCAATCGAATCTTTTAGTTTCTTGTTTTATCACTAGTTTAGTTTATAAAAGAAAACTACAAAAAAATGGAATTAAGGATGCCTCATATGCTTCATCTTTTTAATGTCTTTCGCGAGAATAAGGATTCCAATAATTGTGCTCAAGTTCTAGAAGAAGAATGCATTAGAATGTTTGGCACTAAATATTTGAATGATGAGCATGATTGCAATGTTGTTAGTATGAATTCCTTGATTATCCATGATGCTAATGATATGCAAAGCCACAAGCTTGGGGAAGCTATGTTTGACGAAGATGATATTTTTTGTCCCCCAAGTTTTGATGAGCAAATTTATTATGATGAAAGCATGCCTCCTATTTATGATGATTATATTGACGAAAGTGGATTTGGAGAGGTCATGACTTTATTTTGTGATGAATCCACTATTTCGGAAGAGGTTCCAATTGATTACAAGAACAAAGTTGCTATCTATGATGATTATTGTGATGACTTCTATGCTATAAAGAATAATGATATCCATGAAACTTGTCATCATGATTTTAACTTTCAATTGGATTATGCCTCACATGATAGTTATTTTGTTGGGTTTGCTCCCACTACTATTCATGAGATGAAATTTGCTTATGTGGAAAGTAATAAAAATTCTATCCTTATGCATCATGAAAAGAATGATTTATGTTATAGTTATATTGTTGAATTCATTCATGATGCTACTGAAAATTATTATGAGGGAGGAATATATGCTTGTAGGGATTGTAATAATATCATGCTTCCTCTCTATGTGCTTAAAGTTTTAAAGTTATGCTTGTTTTACCTTCCTATGCAGGTTGATTCTTGTTCCCACAAGTTGTTTGCTCACAAAATACCTATGCATAGGAAGCGGGTTGGACTTAAATGTGCTAGTCATATTCTTCATGATGATCTCCTTATGTTTCAATTCTTATCTTTTATGTGAGCAACATTGAAATCATCATGCCTAGCGAGGGGCGTTAAACGTTAGCGCTTGTTGGGAGGCTACCCAATTTTATTTTTGTTCCTTGCTTTTTGTTCCTGTTTAGTAATAAATAATTTGGGAAGACTTGGGTGAAGTCTTTGTGATCTTGCTGTAAAAAACAAAAACTTTAGCACTCAGGAGAATTGCTGCCAGTTTTTATTGGAGAGTGCTATTTAGTTAATTCTTTTTTGCAGATGATTAATAGATAAATTCCTCACGTCCAGCAATTTATTATAGAATTTTATGAGTTCCATAAGTATACGTTTCATCTAGATTACTACAGACTGTTCTGTTTTTGACATATTCTGTTTTCTATGTGTTGTTTGCTTATCTTGATGAATCTATGAGTAGTATCGGAGGGTATGAACCATAGAGAAGTTGGAATACCGTATATATTACACCAATATTAATTTAGAATGAGTTCACAACAGTACCTAAGTGGTGATTTATTTTCTTATACTAACGGAGCTTACGAGTTTTCTGTTAAGTTTTGTGTTGTGAAGTTTTCAAGTTTTGGGTGAAGATTCGATGGACTATGGAATAAGGAGTGGCAAGAGCCTATGCTTGGGGATTCCCAAGGCACCCCAAGGTAATATTCAAGGACAACGAAGACCCTAAGCTTGGGGATGCCCCGGAAGGCATCCCCTCTTTCGTCTTCGTTCATCGGTAACTTTACTTGGAGCTATATTTTTATTCGCCACATGATATGTGTTTTGCTTGGAGCGTCATTTTATTTTATTTTGTTTTGCTTGATGTTTGAATAAAATACCAAGATCTGAAATTCTTAAATGTTAGAGGGTCTTCACATAGTTGCATAATTATTCGACTACTCATTGATCTTCACTTATATCTTTTGGAGTAGTTTGTCATTTGCTCTAGTGCTTCACTTATATCCTTTTAGAGCACGGTGGTGGTTTTATTTTATAGAAATAATTAATCTCTCATGCTTCACTTATATTATTTTGAGAGTCTTTTATAACAACATGATAATTTGCTTTGATTATGAATTTAGTCCTAATATGATGGGCATCCAAGAGGGATATAATAAAAACTTTCATATAAATTGCATTGAATACTATGAGAAGTTTGATACTTGATGATTGTTTTGAGACATGAAGATGGTGATATTAGAGCCATGCTAGTTGAGTAGTTGTGAATTTGAGAAATACTTGTGTTAAAGTTTGTGATTCCCGTAGCATGCACGTATGGTGAACCATTATGTGACGAAGTCGGAGCACGATTTATTTATTGATTGTCTTCCTTATGAGTGGCGGTCGAGGACGAGCGATGGTCTTTTCCTACCAATATATCCCCCTAGGAGCATGCGCATAGTACTTTGTTTCAATAACTAATATACTTTTGCAATAAGTATGTGAGTTATTTATGACTAATGTTGAGTCCATGGATTATACGCACTCTCACCCTTCCACCATTGCTAGCCTCTCTAGTACCACACAACTTTTGCCGGTACCATAAACCCACCATTTATCTTCCTCAAAACAGCCACCATACCTACCTATTATGACATTTCCATAGCCATTCCGAGATATATTGCCGTGCAACTTAGCACCGTTTCGTTTATTATGACACGCTTCATCATTGTCATATTGCCTTGCATGATCATGTAGTTGACATTGTATTTGTGGCAAAGCCACCGTTCATAATTCTTTCATACATGTCACTCATGAGTCATTGCACATCCCGGTACACCGCCGGAGGCATTCATATAGAGTCATATCTTGTTCTAAGTATCGAGTTGTAATTCTTGAGTTGTAAGTAAATAAAAGTGTGATGATCATCATTATTAGAGCATTGTCCCAGTGAGGAAAGGATGATGGAGACTATGATTCCCCCACAAGTCGGGATGAGACTCCGGACGAAAAAAAAGAAAAAGAAAGAAGGCCAAAAAAAGAGAAGGCCCAAAAAACAAAAAAACAAAAAAGAGAGAAAAAGAGAGAAGGAGCAATGCTAGTATCCTTTTACCACACTTGTGCTTCAAAGTAGCACCATGATCTCCATGATAGAGAGTCTCCTATGTTGTCACTTTCATATAATAGTGGGAATCTTTCATTATATAACTTGGCTTGTATATTCCAATGATGGGCTTCCTCAAAATGCCCTAGGTCTTCGTGAGCAAGCGAGTTGGATGCACACCCACTAGTTTCTTTTGTTGAGCTTTCATACACTTTAGCTCTAGTGCATCCGTTGCATGGCAATCCCTACTCACTCACATTGATATCTATTGATGGGCATCTCCTTAGCCCGTTGATACGCCTAGTTGATGTGAGACTATCTTCTCCTTTTTGTCTTCTCCACAACCACCATTCTATTCCACCTATAGTGCTATATCCATGGCTCACGCTCATATATTGCGTGAAGATTGAAAAAGTTTGAGAACATCAAAAGTACAATTGCTTGGCTGTCATCGGGGTTGTGCATGATTTAAATACTTTATGTGGTGAAGATGGAGCATAGCCAGACTATATGATTTTGTAGGGATAGCTTTCTTTGGCCATGTTATTTTGAGAAGACATGATTGCTTGGTTAGTATGCTTGAAGTATTATTTTTTTATGTCAATATTAAACTTTTGTCTTGAATCTTATGGATCTGAATATTCTTGCCACAATAAAGAATTACATAGAGAAATATGTTAGATAGCATTCCACATCAAAAATTCTGTTTTTATCATTTACCTACTCGAGGATGAGCAGGAATTAAGCTTGGGGATGTTGATATGTCTCCAACATATCTATAATTTTTGATTGTTCCATGCTATTATATTATCTGTTTTGGATGTTTACGGGCTTTATTATACACTTTTATATTATTTTTGGGACTAACCTATTAACCCAGAGACCAGTGCCAGTTTATGTTTTTTCCTTGTTTTAGAGTAGCGCGGAAAAGGAAAATCAAATGGAGTCCAATTGACCTGAAACTTCACGGAACTTATTTTTGGACCAGAAGAAGCCCACGGAGTATCAGAGATGGACCACCCCCTGGGCGCGCCCCCTGCCTCGTGGACAGCCCGGAGATCCACCGACGTACTTCTTCCTCCTATATATACCCATATACCCTAAAAACATCGGGGAGCAGAATAGATCGGGAGTTCCGCCGCCAGAAACCTCCGTAGCCATCGAAAACAAATCTAGACCCGTTCCAGCACCCTGCCGAAGGGGGGAATCCCTCTCCGGTGGCCATCATCATCATCCCGGTGCTCTCCATGACGAGGAGGGAGTAGTTCTCCCTCGGGGCTGAGGGTATGTACTAGTAGCTATGTGTTTGATCTCTCTCTCTATCGTGTTCTTGAGGTGGTACGATCTTGATGTATCGCGAGCTTTGCTATTATAGTTGGATCTTATGATGTATCTCCCCCTCTACTATCTTGTAATGGATTGAGTTTTCCCTCTAAAGTTATCTTATCGGATTGAGTCTTTAAGGATTTGAGAACACTTGATGTATGTCTTGCCGTGCTTATCTGTGGTGACAATGGGATATCACGTGATCCAATTGATATATGTTCTGGTGATCAACTTGCGGGTTCCGCCCATGAACCTATGCATAGGGGTTGGCACACGTTTTCGTCTTGACTCTCCGGTAGAAACTTTGGGGCACTCTTTGAAGTTCTTTGTGTTGGTTGAATAGATGAATCTGAGATTGTGTGATGCATATCGTATAATCATACCCACAGATACTTGAGGTGACATTGGATGTCGGTGTGGAACGACACCTATGGGATCACGAAAATCCCTACTATGGTTGCTGGGGCACAGGGTTGCGAGGAGAGCAGGGCTAGTAGACATCACAAGGATCGTTATCCAGGTTCGGGCCACGAGGATGCGTAAAACCCTAGTCCTACTTTGGTGGGTGTATTTCTGAGAGTTCTGGAGCTCTCGAACTAGCTGTCATCAGCATGCGCTTCCAAAGAGCCGAATCCCCTCCCTGTTGCCCCGGGCCTCCTTTTATAGGAAAAAGGGGTTGCCACAGTGGCACACAGGAGGTGGAAAGGTCTACAGTGGCATGAGGTTATCACACATATTATAGGACAAGGTGCATTTAATGCATCGCTTAGGTGTCCTCTTACATTATCGGGACAGGGGCGTGGCCCGTCCCGTTCGTCGCCGCTCCTCCTCGCTTCGACACGCGCCTCGGTCGGGGATGCATGCGGTGCCATGTAGGCAGGCAGGCAGCTGAGTTGGCACGGTGGTGGAGCCTTCACAAAGATCTCTATGCCTCCACGTAGGCGCTTGATGAGTTGGCCTGGGAGCTGCATGTTGCCACGCAGGTGCCCGCCCAGCTGGTTGAGCTGGCTGCATGTGAATGGTGGTAGAAGCTTGGTTGACGTGGGCTTGGCGGTGGCCTTGCCGGCGTCTTCGGCGAGGGCCTTGCCGGGTGGCTCGGCAAGGGTCTCGCTGTGGCGTGTTGTCGTCCCCGGCAAGGATCTTGCCGGGGGTCTGGTGGCCTTCCTTGACAAGGATCTTGCCGAGAATCGTCGTCTTCTGATCTGATCTTGAATATGTCTTCACAAAGATCTATATGCCACCACAGGGGTGCCTTCCCGAGTCCTGGCCCCACGCTGATGATGGCACTGGGGGCCGTGGGCTCAAGGGTGGCTCGCTCTGTTGGTGCGGGGCGAGCTGTCCCGGCAAGAGTCTTGCCGGGGCCGCTGAGGCCACCCGGCAAGGGTCTTGCCGGGGGAACTTGCTTCGTCCCTCTGCTCTTTGTGGTCTTGTCCTTGGTGTTGCTTTGATTGCCTTGGGCTTCGATCTTACCTTGGCTCACCTCCCTCGTTCTGCTTGGTGTGGTCGTGGGCGTGGCTCTGACTGCCCGTGCACAGGAAAAGGGGTACAAAGATGCGCCCCTATTTTTGTACACCGACAGGAGCCCCCGGGCCTGGTCCACAAATAAGCGCAACACGTTGTTGGGCCAGGCCCAAAACAGTGCGCGGGCTGGTGGGGAGGTTTTTACCGTGGTAATATTCTTCGCGCGCTCCGCCTCCCATGACCCACGCGCGAGGCGCGGCGTGGAGGGGTATGCATGACGTGGGCGGCTTGCGTGGGACGGTTTCCACACGCATGTGTCACGTCGCAGTAAAAAGGCGGCTCACGTCTTTCCCGTAAAAATAGGGAGGCATGGAGGCGCGGCTCATTTACTGAGCGGGGTCGGGGTGCGGTCTTCAAGGTGTCCACTCCCCACGATCACGGGGTGGGGAGAGGTCGCCTCACCCGTCCCCTCAGTTCTGCATGTCTGCCATGCGTCCCTGTGGTGGCAAACTGTGGAGGCGAGAAACCGGGCTGCCGCTGGTTGGGTGGAGGATCGGTCCTGATTCCCCGCGCCTCCGGTGTCTGGATTGGCCGAGCGGGGCGGCTGAGCCTCAACCCCGTTCCTTTATAAAGAGGAGAAAAGGGGAAACGGCACCCCACATTCTTCCATCATCTATCTCCTTCTGCTTCTGCTCCTTCCTCTCATCCGCCATGGAGAAAGGGAACCCTGGTCCTTCGACGGTGGCAGCGAGTGTCGCCGCTCGACAGCGCGTCCCTCCCCCTCCTGAACCCGTGGTGGTGGAACCGACCGCGAGGGGAAGGGGGAGGGGGCGAGGCCGTGGGCGAGTCCGGGGCAGAGGCCGTAGCGCTCGGGGAAGAGGAGGACGGGGCAGCGTGCCGGCTCGCCCCTACCATTGATGCCCTTCCCGATGGAGGGCCACGTTGAAGACCAGCCTTGCAAGTTCTTCATCAGGCTCCGCCGGCCCCCGCGTCGTCGTCTTCGTCTCCCCACTCCGTTCGCTCGGGTGATGGAGCGTGCCCCGCCCCAGACCCTCAGGTTGCACATGAGGGGCTGTGGGAATGGGGGCACGCGGGTCGACGTCGACTTCCCGGCTCCTCGAGTTATGTATCTCCGCCATGGATGGAAGACGTTCGCCCGCATCGACAGCCTGACGGCCGAGCTCGTCCTCTACTTCAAGTTAATGGAGGACGGCCTGCTCTCCGTCAAGGTCTTCGGAGACTTGGGAACCCGTCTGAAATGCTGCTGGAGAGCTCCTCTGATGGAGATTCTGACGATGGAAGCTTGTCCTCGAGCGAGAGCAACAAGGAGGACAGCGGGCGGACAGTAGGGACGAGTCCGACTAGGCGTCGGACGCCCCGCGCCTGGGCGGGTGCGGCAGCAGCAGCATCTGCACCTAGCCGCTCCTCCGAGAGAGGCTGGCCGGGGGCAGGGCCAGCTCCTTGAACCTTGCGGGGATGTCTCCTTGGGCGGCTGGCGTCGGGAGGCTGCGGAAGAGGAAGAGGGCGGGTGGCAAGGCCGTCAACTCGGAGTACGCGGGCACTGATGCCTTCATCGCGTATTGTCGGTCCTGTCACCTCATCTTCCAGCTCCTTTTCCGGCACCGTCATCACCGACCCGCCCGTAGCTGGCCACCGAGATGTTCTCTTGGTGCTTTCTGCTGCTCGTAGCTCGCCTAGGCGCCCCTTTTGCCCTTTAGCCTCCTTAACCTGCCTCCTGATGTGAGGGACAAGAAAGGGATTACAGGCATCTTATCTCTTTTTTAGTTTGTAAGCCTGTGAGCCTTTGTTAAATTTAAAACTTGTAATCCCCTTGCTCATGTTTTTCATCTCGCACGAACTGTACCTGTATGGGATGTTTTTAATGAAAAAGGGATGCATGCTGGGTTTTTCGTTCGCGGGTAAATCCCGTGACAAGGAGCGAATCCTTGTTATTGTTTTAAGATAAACGTTTTTTGCCCGGCAACAGGCCTTGTCGTCCCCCCCACTCCACTCGACCGATCTCGCGCCCTTGGCGGAGGCAGGGATGAAGTGGGCTTTAGGCTCCTCGTCCCACCCCCATGCCGCCGCGACTACGACCAAATCCGGACCCAGGAAATAATCCCTAGGTATAGGGAAAAGGGGAGGACGGCAGGCTAGAGATAAAAACAAGGTTTCACATGCCCTACTCCGGTTCCGAAATGCATGACAGAGGATAAAAGACTTATCTGGATCCGCAGCCCTTGGCAATCTCATCTTTCCGCGGTTGGATTCTTTGTGCTTGCAGCCCCCGGCAACTCTGGCTTGTCAGGGTCGGGGCGCCGGTTCGTTTCCTTCTTTCCGAGTTAGTCTAGCAGAAGTGCTCACGTGCCCTGCGAACCAAAGGAGGACAGAAAAGGAACTGACAGACGCGCACTCGACCTCTAGGCTAGGGGTTAGTCGCTGCTAAGCACTATCAACCCTAATCAAGGAAGAGACTCGACCTAGCATGCATGCTATAACCTAAGGCGCTAGCGCTTCATTTATTTATGCTCAGGGTCTGCGCCTGGCTTTGTACAAAGGGTCACATGCCTTGTCGGCAAAGCTTGTACAAAAGGTGGATTGCCGGGAGGCCCGGCAAGCCGCGCCTTACGGGTAAAACTTGCGAAGATGCTCGATATTCCAAGAGTTGCTCACTGGGACGGCATATTCGGTCTCCAGGTGGACTGCGCCGGGCCTTGTGACTCGCATTACCCGATAAGGGCCTTCCCACTTTGGTGTCAACTTGTTGGAATTCTTGGCCGACTGAATGCGCCAAAGAACAAGGTCGCCTTCCTCAAGGCTTCGGGCATGAACCTTGTGGCTATGATAGCGGCGTAAGGCTTGCTGGTAGCGTGTCGCTCTCACAGCTGCCCGAAGACGATCTTCCTCAAGGAGCGTCGCGTCATCTTGGCGCAACGGCTCTTGCTCAAGCTCATCATAAGCGAGCACTCGAGGTGACCCGTATATGAGTTCCGTGGGGAGAACTGCTTCTGCCCCAAATACCAGGGCAAAAGGTGTCTGGCCGGTGGCTCGATTTGGCATCGTTCTAATCGACCAAAGAACCGCCGGCAACTCATCAATCCAGTGCTTTCCACTCTTGTGCAGCTTGTCAAAAGTCTTCGTTCACAGGCCTCGCAACACTTCAGCATTCACCCTCTCCGCTTGGCCGTTGCTCCGTGGTTGTGCCACGGAAGCAAAACAGACCTTGCTGCCGAGGTCTTGGATGTACTGCATGAAGGTGTGGCTTGTAAACTGCGTGCCGTTGTCGGTGATGAATCTGTTTGGCACACCAAAATGGCAGACCAGTCCTTTGAAGAACTTGACGGCTGACTGAGTAGTCAGCTTCCTCACTGCTTCCACTTCCGTCCACTTCATGAACTTGTCAATTGCAACGTACAAGTACTAAAAGCCCCCGATAGCACGGGGGAAAGGGCCCAGTATATCGAGCCCCCAGACCAAGAATGGCCAGGAGAGAGGGATTGTTTGAAGGGCTTGAGCCGGCTGATGAAGCTTCTTTGAATGGAACTAGCATGCTTCACACTTGGTTACTAGTGTCGTCGCATCCTGGAGGGCGGTGGGCCAAAAGAAACCTTGCCGGAATGCCTTCCCGGCAAGGGCCCTTGACCCTATGTGGGATCCACATATGCCTCCATGTATCTGCGTCAACAGCTCCAGTCCTTCCTCCCAGGGGATGCACTTGAGTTTCACACCGTTTGGCCTCCTCTGGTATAGGACGTCATCGACGAACTGGTACAGGGCGGACCGACGGGCTACTTTCTCTGCTTCTTCCTGCTCCTCATGAAGCTCCCCTGTTTGGAGGAAGTGGACGGTATGTTGTGCCCATGCCGGAGCCTGGGGCTTGACGGCAAGGACCAAAGGCATTTCTTCCGCCATGAGAGCGGTTGTCTCTACGGCCAGGGCTTGACGCCCTGTCGGAGCCAGTCGCTCTTGGCAGGCTCAGCGTTCGCGGCAGCACCCTTGCCGGCAGCCCCAGGGGGATCGATAGGAAAGTATTTGTCGGGGCCTTATTTCCTCTGCTTGTTCTGCCCCGCTGATGGTTCGACAGATGGTTGAGTCAACCGGAGCAAAAAGGTACCTGGTTCCACAGGTAGCTTGAATGCGGCACGCTTTGACAGGTAATCAGCGATGTCGTTCTCCGCTCGGGGGACGTGCTCCGCCTGGATACCGTCAAAGCGTTCCTCCAGCTTCCTCACCTCATCTACGTAGGCTTCCATCAATGGGCTCTGATAATCCTTGTTGATCTACCTGACAATGAGCTGTGAGTCGCCCCTGACGATGAGCTTCTTAACCCCGAGGTCTGCCGCGATCCTGAGACCGGCAAGCAATCCCTCGTACTCAGCAGTGTTGTTGGTGGACATCTCCCTAGGGAAGTGCATCTCGATCATGTACTTGAGGTGTTCTCCGGTGGGTGCGACGAGTAGCACGCCGGCACCGGCGCCTTGCAGCGAGAAAGCCCCATCAAAGTACATGATCCAGTCGCGGTCTGCTTCCTTGCCGAGGAGAGTGGTCTCCTGGACTTCTTCGTCGGGCGTCGAGGTCCATTCTGCGATGAATTTTGCCAAGACTCTGCTCTGAATTGTCGAGGTACTTTCATACTTCAAACCGAAACTTGACAGCTCCAAGGCCCATTCCACAATCCTTCCGGTTGCGTCCGGGTTGTGCAGTATCCGTTGCAACGGGAGGCGGGGGACGACAGTGATATCGTGGGCTTGGAAGTAGTGATGTGGCTTCCTCGGGGCCATAAGGAGGCCGAAGAGCAATTTTTGCACGCCGAAATACGTCAACCTAGCCCCCTGCAAGAGGGAGCTGACAAAGTAAACCGGGTGCTGCATCATCTTCTTCTTTGGGACCACTTCACTCGACTGCGCGGGCATTGCTTTGGTGGCACCGGACTCCGCCAGGGGTCGCGCCTTGTTGGCACTAGGCCCTGCCGGGGGAATCTTTGGCTTGCCATCCGCTGGTTCTGCCGCCATTGCTTCCTCCTCGTCGACCTCCCTCTGTGCCACCAGTGCGACGCTGACTACTTGATTCGTCGCCGCCAGATACAGCAGCAACGGCTCTTGTGGTTTAGGCGCAACCAGTATCGGCGTGGAGGAAAGGTATTTCTTCAGATCCTGCAGTGATGCCTCGGCTTCTGGTGTCCACTCTATTGGGCCTGCCTTCTTCAAGATTTTGAAGAAGGGAAGGGCGCGCTCGGCGGACTTGGAGATGAACTGGCTCATGGCGGCAATGCAGCCGGTGAGCCGACACACATCCTTGATCCGCTTGGGCACCTCGATCTGCTCAATAGCCTTGATCTTGTCTGGGTTTGCCTCGATCCCATTCTACGACACAAAGAATCCGAGAAGCTTGCCAGACTGAATGCCGAAGACGCACTTCTCAGGGTTCAGCTTGAGGTTGATCTTGCGCAGGTTAGCAAATGTCTCTTCCAGATCTTGCACAAGAGTTGGCCCGTCCTTGGTTTTGATCACTATGTCATCCATGTAGGCCTCCATATTTCTATGGAGCTGAGGTTCAAAACCAATTTGGATTGCTCTTGCAAACGTTGAGCCGGCACTCTTCAATCCGAAAGGCATCCGTAAAAAGCAATACGTACCACATGTGGTGATGAATGTCATCTTCTCTTTGTCCTCTCTTGTCATGAAGATTTGGTGGTAGCCTGAGTAGGCGTCCAGGAATGATAACAGATCACACCCGGCCTTGGAGTCAACAATCTGGTCGATGCACGGCAACGAGAAGGGGTCCTTAGGGCAAGCCTTGTTAATATCTGTGTAATCAATACACAGCCTCCACTTCCCATTCGCCTTGCGCACCACTACTGGATTGGCCAACCACGTCGGGTGGAGCACCCCTCTCACCAAACCTGCCGCTTCCAACTTCCTGGATCTCCTCTGTGATGAACTCCTGCCTCTCCAGATCCTGCTTTCTAACCTTCTCCTTGACGAGCTGCGCGTGGGGGCAGACAGCTAGGTGGTGCTCAATCACCTCCCTGGGAACACCGGGGATGACGGACGCTTGCCATGCAAACACGTAGACATTTTCCCGCAGGAACATGACGACCGCGCCTTCCTATTTGTTGTCGAGGGTGGAGCCTATGATGAAGGCTCCTCCCGTGCCAACCTCCCCGACGGGCACCTTCTTGGTCTGCGGCGGCTTGGCTCTGGATCTTTTGCTTTTGTCGGTAGAGCTCTATGGCACGTCCTGAATGGTAGCACAACACTCCGAGGAGGTGCGCTTGCCGGAGTGGGTGCGAGAGGTCTTGCCAGGCTCCCTTTTCCCTCCCGGGCGGTCAGCGGTAGGAGCAGGTGCCTTGAATGCAGCTGCTGCAACTGCTTCCTGGTAGAGTTCGTCGGTGCAGATCAGCGCGTCCTTCTTGTCGGAGGGGACGGAGATGGTCAATGGCCCAGGCATCTTCAGCATGTTGTAGGCGTAGTGTGACGCCGCCATGAACTTGGCCAATGCCGGGCGGCCGAGGATCCCGTTGTAGGGCAAGGGGATCTCGGCCACGTCGAAGACGATCCTCTCCGTCCTGTAGTTCAACTCTCCTCCAAATGTCACACGCAGTGTGACCTTTCCCTTCGGCTGGCTCCTCCCCGGATTGACCCCTTGAAACATGCTCGTTTCCACGAGGTCTCCATCAGGGATTTGCAACCTTTTGATCACGACAAGCGAGATCAGGTTCAGGCCGGCCCCGCCGTCAACCAACATCTTGTTCACCTTGAGGTAGCGTATTGTTGGCGAGACCAACAATGGAAAACACCCGACCGCGGTAGTGCGGTCAGGGTGGTCCTCGGCGTCAAAGATGAGGGGCGTGCAGGACCACTTCAGCGGCTTCTGAGCGTCGAACGACGGCTCTGCTGCTGTAATCTCACGCGCCCACTGCTTGAGCCAGCGGTGAGAGGTATGCAGCGAGGCGCCGCCATCAACGCACAACCTTCGTAGCCTTATGGAATCCTTGCTCACCAGACTCGTTGTCCTCGCCGTGACCGTCATCTTCTTGTTTCTTGTCGCAGCCCCGGGCGGGCCTCTCTTGCTGGTTGTCCTTGCCCAGGCGGCCTCCTTGGCCGCCACGCTTCTTGCCAGATCCCTCAGCACCGTCCTGGTCCTTCTCCTTGTCCCGCCTTTCATACTCAGCCTTTTGCTTCTCAGCAAGCAGCTCGACTTGTCGGCAGTTCTGGAGGTCGTGGCCCTTGGTGTGGTGGATCTTCTAGTACTGCTTGTCGGAGCTTCCTGGCTTGTCGGTAGCCGCCAGGGCCCGGCAGGTGGCGCACCCGGCAATCTCCTTGCCGGAGGCATCTTCCTTGACCTTCTTGCCGGCACCGGTGTCGTCAGATCCCTCAACGGCAAGCACGGCCTTGCCTTTGCGTTTCCTGTTGTGACGCCGGCTCATCTTCATTGGGGTGGCGGCGTCTTCATCAGTAGAGTCGGTTTCCGCGCCGACGTCTTCGCCGGGGTACTTCCTTCCTTCTTCAGCCCGGGCGCACCTATTGGCCAAAATATAGAGCTCGGCCACATCTTTAACCTTGGTCATTGCTAGCTCCTCGTGCATCTTGCGATTGCGTACATTCTGGTGGAACGCGCTAATCACAGCGG
This sequence comes from Triticum urartu, assembly GCF_003073215.2. Classification (NCBI taxonomy): domain Eukaryota; kingdom Viridiplantae; phylum Streptophyta; class Magnoliopsida; order Poales; family Poaceae; genus Triticum; species Triticum urartu. Next base: position 150,880,873 of record NC_053027.1, read on the forward strand.
CGGGATGAACGTCAGGGATGTTGTACTGCACCCGGCTGAATCTCTGGATGTACTTGCGCAGGGTCTCCCCTTCCTTCTAGGGAATGATATGCAGATCACTGGCCTGGCCATGAGCTTGGTGGCCTCCTGTGAAGGCACCAACGAACTCATGGCACATATATGACTAGGAAGAAATGGAATCCATCGGCAAGTGGATCAACCAAGACATCACATTGGGCTTGAGCACCAGCGGGAAATAGTTGGCAAGCACCTTGTCGTCGCGAGCCCCAGCGGCCTGCATCGCGATGGTGAAGATGCTGAGGAACTCAAACGGATGAGTCTTGCCGGTGTACTTCTCGCCGACGTCGGTCTTGAACGTGCGGTGGGACGGCCACTTGTCGGGGGTTTGGTGCGACATATGCCAACGGATGGCTTATCATGGTGGGGGCGAGTAGAACGCCGCCGGTGCCTGGAAACAGGATGAGGCGAAGACATGCACGCCGGCGAATCTTACCCAGCTTCGGGGCTCTCCGGGGAGATAATATCCCTACTGCTACTCTGCGGGGTCTCCGCATGATCACTATGGCAAAGTGTTTACACGGTTGCTCCTTGAGCTGTTTTCTGGTGGTAGGAGAGGGCAAGGCTAGCTCTCTCCC